>NC_060889.1:21985268-22207768 GCF_014805685.1 Silurus meridionalis | reverse complement strand
TCATCTTTTTGCAGCATTTGATCAAACCTGAGAAGAGAGAAAAGCTTTATACACATCAGAATTCTTCTGCTACTTCTAAAAAAAAAGTTACATCATCAAAAAAAAACCAAATGGCCGTTCCATGTGGAACTATATATGCCCGTGTCATAACAGTGCTTTCAATATGTTTGACAGATGATGTAGAGTTAGTGTAGTGTAGTTAATTAACTTTTTCTTTTTTTTCCATATTTTATTCTTCCTGTAATTCTGGAACAAGTTACAAGAAATCTTGTATGCCATTCCTGTGAGCTTAAGTCTGTGTTTGTTTGTGTGTATGTTTAGAAATTCTTATTCTTATTAAATTAATCATTGTAGTTATCATTAGTTTCAGATGAGGTATACAGGTCAAATTGCAGTTCATCTTGTTGTATACAAAAAAATATATATTAATAAATACCATTTATATGTTTTCTGAAATCACAGAGCTATTACAGGTGGTTGGTCCCGAAAAACCTATTATAGCTGTAGCTGGTGAAGACCTGGTTCTGCCTTGTAATATAAAGCCCAGCATTAGCGCTGTGGACATGACAGTGGAGTGGTACAGACTAGATGTGGCAGACATGTTAGTGCATCTTTATAAGGATCGTGAAGACAGAAATGAAAAGCAGGCTCAGACGTACAGAGGAAGAACTTCAGTTTTCAAAGAGGAGCTTCAGAAAGGCAACGCTTCGCTCAAACTCTCAGCTCTCACACTGAGTGATGAAGGAGAATACAAGTGTCTTGTTGTTGACAAATCCAGGTCTAAGGACATCACGGTTCATGTCGTTGTTGAGGGTAAGATCTATTTCAATTTTAAAGAATTACGACTGAGATTGCATAAAGCTGTAGCAGCAGTGGTCCAATTATTTCTCACACTACACAAGTAGTTTTGGTAGTGGACTTATTATCATTAAAAAACTTTAAAACATATTTCCAGAACTAAATATTTTGTAGGCTATAGTCATTAATATGCTAAAAGCATTTTAGAACTACATTTAAATTTTGTATTGAAATATTCAATTACCATTGTTGCTAATATTCTGAATTTTAAGTGTTTAAATAATTTGATTTTGTTTTGTCTAAATCAATGCAATATAAAGAAATGATTTATTTTTAACTACAGTAATTATATTAATTTATTTGAACTCAGAAGCTATGTTAAAAGATTTAATATATTCTGTGTTATGTCACTCAACACTCAGCAGACACAGAGGCACTCTTTTTTTAAATAAAAAATCTGTTAGAAAAAAAATATATAACACTTTTTCATTTTGAGATTAACAGCTCTACATACTTTCATCTGATTTAAACCAATATATTTTGTTTAATGACTGCAGTTCAGGGCAGCAAGCCGGTGATTACAATGGAGAGTTATGATAACTCAGGAGGGATTAATCTAGTTTGTGGATCCAGAGGCTGGAAACCTGAACCCAAGGTTCTGTGGATGGACAGAAATGGAGTCACTCTGCCTGCTGAAGACACACAGATACATAGAGACACTGAGCTCTTCAGTGTGAAACGTCGCATCACTGTTCATGTTCATGATAAAAGTGACTCCAACAGATTTTACTGCAGACTTCAGCAAAATCATCACATGAAGGAGACAGAGGTTATCATTAACAGTAAGTGTCTATGATTAAAACTGCATTTAGATTATAAAATTAGAATTAGAATTTAAGTTTAAATTACTGTAATCATTACTGAAGCGGTGATTAATAATGAACTATTTTATTGTATTTATTGGTTTTCTGCCACAGTGATCTTTGTTAAAGTGATTTGATTGTATTGACTAATTCTTGCACAGATTTTATTTATATCTGAAAACTTATATATTTGTTAATATGTAAATATTTTATTTTAGGTCCATTCTTTGCTGCTGGGAAATGGATTGTTGGCATTTCAGTTTTAGCATGTCTTATTGCTGTTGGATTGATATTTATCTCAGTTCTATGTTACAAGAAAGGTACAATTTTAAACACTTTTTATTCATAACATCTCTAGCATAAATTATACTTTATACCATATATTTAGTTCCTAATAACACCTTAAAGTTCACCCTGTCCTGCACATGTAAATGTTTCTTTACACTCATTTGACATTACAAAGGGTTTTTCTTTACAAAGTTGATTATCTGTATTTGGTGTGTTAGATCACAGAAACTGAATTACTATGTTAAGAATAGGACCAGTTTAATGAGCCTGTGAAGTGTGATTGTGGCTTTTACATTGATATTGCCATGTGTTTAATACTAACATTTGAAATAATCTATTTTCAGAGCAATACAAACAAGTAAACATAAAAAAAGATAAAATATCTGTAATACAGTTCTAATGTGCAATCTAATTAATGCTCCCAATTTATAGGCAGCTAAAATCATCTATCAGAATTATTTACAATTAAAATATTTTTTTAATGTTCTTATGTTCATATTGTCCTCAACAAGTTATTGGATGAAACAAGTAATTTAGAATATTTATATTCTGTTTTCATAATATTATAAAGCATTTTGCACATGACCCTGAAATTGCTGTCCACCCTGTCATAATGTGATAAATGCCCCTTTAAGAAACCATCTGATTTTCTCAGTGATAGAGGTGAAAAGTAACAAATCACATTCTCTCACGTTACTGTAATTGGAGTTTTTGTGTACTAACCCTAACCCTAACCCAATTTTTTTAAGTAGTTTTTAAAATCTTTAATTTTACTTTTAGTTAAGTATGTTTTGTTTGAAGTATTGTAGTTCACTACATTTTAAATCATTTCTGTTACTGAGTAAAAAAACAACAACAAATAAAATAATGCAAAGAAAAAAATCGCACCCCGGAAACTACTGCTCATGCGCATCGCTTCACAGACCAGTCTGAGGTGCTCCCTCCTCGCACATCAGGTAGCTGCACAATGTAAGAATGGCTGAGAGAAAATCAAGAAGTCAAGAAAAATAAAAACTTAACAAAGAGGAGAGAGCAAGATGATGAAGTCAGCTAATCATCTAGATTTTTAGAAAGAAAAGGGTGCATTATTTTATCAGTTACTCACAACAACCTTTAAAGTTAAAACATTATTTAAAAAAAATCTTTTTCCATGCAATCGAGCAAAAGTAATGGGACAACTCTGAGCTTCAGAAAAGAAGGAAAATCACCAAGAGGCAAAAAATCTAGGTTTGAACGCCATGGAGCAGCTTTTTTTATGAATCAAAATTTACACTGGGAGTTTATGAAATAAGTGTTGTAGTAATAATAATTAGATTGTCATAATTAATTGTTTGAGTCAGAATTAATTGGAGAACCTCGTTGATAAAACCAGCCTGAATGATTCACAAGTAGAACTGAGTTGGTTCTCAAGTTCAAATCACTGAATCAATGTTCCTGTTGCTATTTAAGCAAATGTCCATATTTCTTTTTGGAGCTGCTGTTGTGTGAACCATATCACTCTTATTATCTTATTACTCGGATTATTATAATCCAGACCGTGTTTCAGTTGTCTGTGTGTGAGAGACCATACAATGGTGTCATTTGCTTTACTCTATACAGTATGCATAATTCCAGTTAATTTAATAAGCTGTTTAAATTGAGTTCCGTATTGTCTCTTACTGACTGTCATAATCATTATGCTTAGTGATATTTATTGTTGTTACATGTATCAAAAAGTTCAGATAAATGAGGAATGAAGCCTTGTGGCCCAGAGTATAAATTAACCATTGGCCCTGAAACCCTAGCCTAGGCTACCCTACCCTGGATTCCAGTGATTCAGATTTAGCTGAAAGCGAAATTCTGATGAATTCTCATGAAACAAACCCCTGGTCATCTATAAGTGACCACTTTTACTTAAAGCACCAAAAATGCAACAGATTTATTATGCAGTGCATCCTGTTCGTGTCACGCTCCTTCTGGAGTACTTGAAGGCGCGGCGTCGCCTTCTGGGGAACTTGGAGGAGAGACGTTGCCCTAAGGGGAACTTGAAGGCGAGACGTCACCCTGAGGAGATCTTGGGTTCGAGACGTTGCCCTGAGGGGAACTTTGGGGCGAGAAGTCACCCTGAGAGAAACTTGGCTGCGTGAGCTCGGGGGGCGAGACGGGCCATCCGGAGGGGTTTGGCGAACGACTTCCTGTTCGTGTCACGCTCCGACAGCGGTACATGTTCCTTTTCGCGGCCTGGTGGCGGTGTCATGTCCTCTTCATGGCCAGGCGGTGGTACGACGTCCCCTTCGTGGCCAGGTGGCGGTACGATGTCCCTTTTGCGGCCAGGGGGCGGTACAATGTCCCCTTAGTGGCCAGGTGGCGGTACGATGTCCCTTTTGCGGCCAGGGGGCGGTACAATGTCCCCTTAGTGGCCAGGTGGCAGGGCGGCACCCTCAGCAGGACACTGGAGCTGAACGGCACCCTCGTAGGAACTCTGGAATGGAGCAGCGCGCTCGAAGGAACTCTGGAAGGGAGCGGCGCTCTCGTAGGAACTCTGGAACGGAGCATCATGCTCGAAGGAACTCTGGAATGGAGCTGGGTGCTCGGAGGAACTCTGGAACGGAGCAGTGCACTCGGAGGAAAACCAAAACAGAGCGGCTCTATAAAGACAGGAGGAAATGCAGAATGCGATTTTGGCTCATTCTGTGGGGAATTGGGACAAATTTATCTCCACATACTTTCCGCCGCCTTGTAGGAATCCCCCCCGCTCAGCCATCTTTCCGGAGAAGCGAGGCGGGAATTTGACTGGGTTCTCAGAGGGGCGTGGCGCATGCTCCAGAGCCGCCAAAAATTCAGCTGCCGATCCATTGCGGTAGGGCGATCCCGCTTTTGGTTTCGGTATTGGTCGGACCTTCTGTCATTGTAGTGACCACGCGATGGAAGCGGGAGTAACTCAATCATCATTTATTAATGTTTAGAAACGAAACCAGAATCCAGTTACGCACCGTAACGTAGGGAGAAATCCAAATGCTGGTAGAATCTGGAAAGCAGGTATGATCCGTGAGCACGTATAAATCCGCTTAGCGAATGCAGTCCGTAAAGCGGGTATGTATCCGCACCGTGAGTATGCAAGGGTAATCCGTACAGTAAATGTAATCCGTCCAAATGGAACAGGAAGCAGGAACCAGTGGGGAATGCTGGCAGTCGGGAATCCAGGAGATCACTTGCATGACTTAGTAGGTCTGACACCAGTGCTGATATAGGGCATCGGTAATGAGAGACACCAGCAGAACGAGGCAGCGTGACAGCTGCCGAGGCGTGGCAGGTCGATTCCTGACAAGATCCTACAAACTGTGAGGAAGAGTATCATTCAAACTAAAATTAAGGAAGTCACTCTGAACTTATTTTGGAGATAATTATTTTGAAATTGTGACATCTCAAAGACACTTTATGATGATTTTAAACCACCAAAGAGCATTCCATATATGTGAATTATACAAAACTAGGAATGCATACATTATTGAATTAGTACAAATTAATGTTGAAAAAATTTGAAGCAAAAAAGGAATCAATAATCAGAAATTGAAAGCTGCACCACGCAACCCAGGGACTGCCAAGAAAACATCATCCATTAAAACTTCTCCAAACATGAACCTAAATCACATCACAGATGAACTACATCTTTATGATAAAGTATGATTGTCTAAGTCTTTTGCATCAATACTGTTATATATATATATATATATATATATATATATATATATATATATATATATATATATATATATATATATATATATAAATAACAGTATTAATGTTAATGTTTATGTTTAACATTTGATATTATTTATTTTTAGACCAACAGAAAAGGACAAAGGAAAAAGGTAATTACATCTGAACATTTCTTTTATTTTCAAAATGTCCAAAAAAAATAGATATTACTAGTATTACCTTTAAAGCAAATGCTAATGCAGTAATATATGTCGTGTATTTTCACTCTTTGTTTGTAATGATTGATGTTAATGTACAATCTGATTATGCTACCAAATTGTAACCAGTTAAAGTCATTTATCTGGATATTATGAGGGAGAAAAAAGAAGTAGGGTTCTGTAAAAAGTAGAGGTACAAACACATCATTCAGAATACATTAAATTTCTTGTGTTGTAAAATTCATAACTGACCCGTAACAGCAAGTTCCACTGTTCTGTAGTGTACCATTTAGATTTAGCAAATAAATAACATAAGGAAAAATATTAAATATTATAACTGCAATTTGATGTGTTCTGTTACATTACTAAAATGCTTATTCTAGTTAGCACTTCATACATCTTTTTAAAATTATTTATTAAAAATGAATTAATCTGTTTTTGTCACCAGAGATTAATGAGCTGAAAAACAATGCAGGTAAGAATGAAGTGTTTTTAAAATCATAATGTATCACTGTATTTAAATATAATCACAAATCTAACTGGAATGGGGGAATCGGGGGTGAATCTAACTACAGCTTTTTTTTTTGTTAGTGAAATCAGCCAGACATTATCCAATCCAGAGAGAGACCTGTAATACCTGCTTTTCCTTTAAACATTTCAGTTCAGTTTAGTTAAACACAGTGTTTATTCGTAATTTACATGGCCTCTTTCAACAGAATTCAGACCCTTGACCAGTTACCTTATATTACTAAGTTATAAATTGTGAATTTTTATTGTGAAGCATTAAAGCCAAAATCACCTTGTGACTGTGTACAAACTGGTACATACTGTATGCATACTGTATTATTGAGTTTTTTCAAATATTTTCTGACCAAAAAAGTCATCTTGCAATAATTGATTTCAAGTTGCAGTGTTTAAAAATAAAATTTTAATTTGTAATTATTAATATGATAGAATTAGTCAGGGGTGTAAATAGTTTTGCAAGGCATTGTACATTACAGCAAAGTAAAATTCTGTCCTTAAAATATCCAAGCTTTTTAGTACCTTGGGGTCAGAGTGCAGTACAGTACAGTACTCTGGAGAAAGGGATGTGTTCTGAGAACCGATATTTTTTTGGACTGGTACATAATTGGGTCAATACCAGACTACTGATTAGCTGCAGGACCGATAAGCAAAATCTCCATTTTATCAAAGAAAAGAATTATGGGTCATCCAGTCTTTTAATTTATTAATACACTCAGTTATACAAGCTAATTGAGCTATATCGCCTGGTTTTGATGAGATATATAACTGGGTATCATCAGCATAACAGTGGAAGCTAATTCCATGCCTTCTAATAATATTTCCTAAGGGAAGCATGTATATTGTGAAGAGCAGGAGTCCTAGATCTTTTTTTTTTCCTGAAAGGTGTTTTTAATTAAAAAAGTGCTTTATGGGCATTTTTCTTTTTGGTTAGAGGCATGTATAAACTGCAGTACTAAAGTTCAGCAGTAAAAAAAAAATTTAATGTTCAACACTTTTTTCACATCGTGTCTTTTTGCAACAACTTGTAGAGCGTAGTATCGATAAGCAGGATAAGTAAAAAAAAAAAAAAAAGAAGGGCCTTGATCATGGGTCCAACTGTGTCAGGTTGGCAGTGCTGGAGCTTGAACATCAAACTTCTGATCAGTTACCCACATCCTTGCTTCTTGCTCCCATCCAAGTACTAACAAACCTGAACCTGCGTACCTTCCAGCATCAGATCAGATCAGATGTTAATGTCTACACAATAATATTAATTTAGAATACACATATTAGGAGGATTTGATTTGTAACTTTATCAGGCATGTACCAGACAGTGGGTCATATGTTTGCTAGCTCTTCTTAATATTTTATATTTTCTGGTTTCAGAGGTGCAGAAAAAAACAATTGAAGGTAATTACACCAAAACTTCTTTTTCCTATTATCTGGAGAGCTGTAAGTAAAGAGCATGTCTGTCTGTCTGTCAGTACTACATGAATATGAATGATGAATATGACATTAATTAAACAATAATGTGAAGTCAAATCATTAGAACAGTCAGTAATTATAAAGGATTCACCTTTTAGAATTCATAGACAATTTCAGCGAGGCCGTGTTACTAGTTAAGTAAATATGTCACTTCAACCTTTTATATTTCTGTTTTCAGAGCAGGAGAAGCAGAAGAACAATGATGGTAATTACACTTGATATTGTTCATTTTATCACTAAATTAAAATTAAACAAGCTGTAAATCTGAAGGAAATGATGACCAACGAGCATTCCATAGAAGTAAGATATAAAGTACTAACAATGCATGGATTATTGAAATGGTACAGTATAAAATAATAGTAATAATAATCCAAAAGTTTATATTATTTATATTAACAATTAATATAATCTATTTCTAGACAATACGATAAAGAAACTGGAAGAAGGTAATTACACCTGAACTTCTATTTTATTTTGCAAATATCAGAAAAACTGTGATATATGAACTTGTATTGCCTTTAGAGCAAATGCTGTACATTTATATTCTGTTCTTCTGTTTAATTCATGCGTTTTATCATCAGAGATTAAAAAGCTGAACAACAATGCAGGTAAGAATGAAGTGCTTTTGAAATCATATCACTGTAATTAAATGTAATCACAAATCTAACTGGGATGTTGTGACACTGTATTGATATCTTTGACTTTAACATGGTGAGGAGTCACAGGAAGGTGCAGATTGGGCCGAAGTTATAATTTATAACAACAATTTTTTTATAAGTGAAACCATTTAGACATTATCCAATCCAGAGAGAGACCTTTAATACCAGCTTTTCCTTTAAACCTTTCAGTTCAGATCAGTTACAAACAGCTTTTATTTGGGATTTACACAGCGTCACAGCGTTGTTTTTACATGTGAGATGGCACGCTTGCATGGAGAGCACAATATTATATTTATTATTTATAATTTATTAAATATATAATTTATATATTAATGAAATTGTTGAAAAATAATGAAACGAAATAATAAATTATTTTGTAGATTTTCATAAATCAGCAACTTTTCAGCAAATATGATCCAACCTGTATTTCTGTGGTATGCTGAGGAAATCTCTCTCTCTCTCTCTCTCTCTCTCTCTCTCTCTCTCTCTCTCTTTTTATTCCTGAAGGCCCTTTTTATTTAAAAAAAAAATGCTTTTTGTGCCCTTTTCTTTTTGGTTAGAGGCATGTGTAAACTGCAGTACTGTAGTACATCCTGTCTTTTTGCAACAAATTATAGAGAGTAGTATCAATAACAGTATCGATAAGCAGGATAAGAAAAAAAAAAAAAAAGGGCCTTGATCATGGGTCCAACTGTGTCAGGTTGGCAGTGCTGGAGATTAAACCTCAAACTTCTGATCAGTTATCCACATCCTTGCTTCTTGCTCCCATCCAAGTACTAACAAACCTGAACCTGCTTACATTCCAGCATCAGATCAGATCAGATGTTAATGTCTACACAATAATTTTAATTTAGAATACACATATTAGGAGGATTATATTTGTTACTTTATCAGGCATGTCCCAGACAGTGGGTCATATGTTTGCTAGCACTTTTTAATATTTTATATTTTCTGGTTTCAGAGGTGCAGAAAAAGAGAATTGAAGGTAATTACACCAAAACCTCTTTTTCCTATTATCATGAGAGCTGTAAGTAAAGAGCATGTATGTCTGTCTGTCAGTACTGCATGGTTTCTCGGCACAAGACAACATGAATATGACATTCATAAAACAATAATGTGAAGGCAAATATTTAGAACAGTCAGTGATTATAAACAATACGCCTTTTAGAAATCATAGAGAATTTCAGTGAGGCTTCAGAAAGAGTGTGGATACTGGATATAGGGGAATCACTTACATTCACTCAGTACTGCTTTGTTTTTGGTTTTACCAGAGGAAATATTTGGGATAATTACATGTACAATACATGTCACATACAGTACATGTACAAATGAGCCAGATTTGATCAAACATTGGTTTCTCTATCACATCACTCATTAGGCACATATGATGGTGATGCACGCTGCCAGACAGAGCAACCTTACGGAGTTTCAGATTTCTGCTGGATTTTTATACTAACAGTGTTACGTCACTTTAACCTTTTATATTTCTGTTTTCAGAGCAGGAGAAACAGAAGAACAATGATGGTAATTACACTTGATATTGTTCATTTTATCACTTAATTAAAATTAAACAAGCTGTAAATCTGAAGGAAATGATGACCAACGAGCATTCCATAGAAGTAAGATATAAAGTACTAACAATGCATGGATTATTGAAATGGTACAGTATAAAATAATAGTAATAATAATAATCCAAATGTTTATATTATTTATATTAACAATTAATATATTCTATTTTTAGACCAAAAGATAAAGGAACTGGAAGAAGGTAATTACACCTGAACTTCTATTTTATTTTGCAAATATCTGAAAAACTGTGATATATGAACTTTTATTGCCTTTAAAGCAAATGCTGTACATTTATGTTCTGCATTTTCACCTCTTTGTTTGTAATGATTGGTGATAATGTACAATCTAATTAATGCTACTAAATTATAGGCAGCTAAAATCATTTATCTGCTTATTATCTGGGAGCAGTAAAGAAGGAGGATTCTGTAAGAAGAGAAGAGAAACAAACACATCAGTCAGAAAACTTTAAATTACTTGTGATGTGAAAGTCATAACTGACCTGTAAAATCTAGTTCCACTCTGTTTTATTTATAAAATACACAACATAAGGAGAAAATAAAATGTCATAACTGCATTCTAATTGTATGTGTTTACTTTTATATTTTAATTTAGTTATCATTTCATACGTCTTTATTATTTATTAAAAACGTATTAATGTATTTTTCAACAGAGAAACAAAAACTGCAAAAAAACTCAGGTAAGAATGAAGTGTTTTTAAATCATAATGTATCACTGTAATTAAATGTAATCACAAATCTAACTGGGATGTTGTTACACTGTATTGATATCTTTGACTTTAACATGGGGAGGAGTCACAGGAAGGTGTAGATAAAACTGAGAGTAAAATCTATAGCTATTTTTGTTGTTAATAAAACTAACCAGATTTGATTAAGTTCAGATAGAAACCTGTAATAGCAGCTTTTCCTTTCCACAGGACGGTGCAGATCAGACCGAGAGTAATATTTAGAGCAATTTTATGTTTTATTATCAATCAAAGAAGATAAAAACCTGTAATAGTAGATTTTCCGTTAAACCCTTCAGTTCAGTTCAGTTAAAAACAGCATTTATTTGTGAAATACACAGCGTCCTACAAAAGTATTCAAATCCCTGTCCAGTTACGTCATAATACTGAATTACAAATGGTGTGTTACAATTTCATTGTGTTCAATGTTTTATTTTAAAACACTGAAACTTTAAATACATTGTTGGAAAAAAATGATTGGGGATAAAATGATTTCTCGATGAAATGATAACTGACCTGTAACATAATGCATAGATTAGTCAAATGGTCTAAAATATTGTCCAAATGTTTACATTTTCCATTGAGTACAGTGTGATCAATAATCAGGGAACGGAATCTGCACTACACCACACCAACCAGTCACATGAACATAAATCACATCACAGCTGAACCACATCTCTATGATGAAGTGTGTTTGTGTCTTTTACATCAATCCTGTCATATGTTTAATATTGATATTTAATATCATCCTTCTTCAGACCAACAGATACAGGACCTGAAAAAAGGTAATTACACCTGAACTTATATTTTATTTTTAAATATCTGAAAAACTGTTCTTAATGAACTTGTTTTGACTTTAAAATAAATGCTATTATTTATGTTGTGCATTTTCACCTCTTTGTTTGTAATGATTGGTGCTAATTATAATTATACCTGATTATTGGCAGCTTAAGTCTTTTATCTGGATATTATCAGTCAGCAAAAAAGAAGTAGAGTTCTGTAAAAAGTAGAGATACAAACACATCATTCAGAAAACATTCAATTACTTGTGTTGTGAAAGTCATAACTGACCCGTAACAGCAAGTTCCACTGTTCTGTAGTGTACCATTTAGATTTAGCAAATAAATAACATAAGGAGAAACATTAAATATTATAACTGCAATTTGATTTGATGTATTTTGTTACATTATTAAAATGCTTATTCTAGTTAACTAAAATGTATTTATTAAAAACTAATTCATCTGTTTTATCATCAGAGATTAAAGTGCTGAAAAATGAAACAGGTAAGAATTAAGTGCTTTTAAAATCATAACATATCACTGTAACCAAATGTAATCACAAATCTAACTGGGATGTTGTGACACTGTATTGATAGCTTTGACGTTAACATGGTGAAGAGTCACAGGAAGGTGCAGATTGGTTCGAAGTTATAATTTATACCTTCTTTTTTTATAAGTGAAACCATCCAGACATTATCTAATCCATAGAGAGACCTTTAATACCAGCTTTTCCTTTAAACCTTTCAGTTTAGTTCAGATAAAAACAGCGTTTTCATTGTGATTTACACAGCGTCTTTTAACAGTAGTCAGACCTTTGACCTATTACATTATATTACTGATATCCTATTTCATTGTAAAACACTGGAACTCAAAGTCAGTTATTATAAGGCAACATTGTATCTTGTTGGAAAATATTCTGTGTGAAAAATATTCAACCCCTGTGATGTGGAAGCTGCCAAGTTACTGCAAAATTTCTTTAACAAGGACACAATTTTTCTACTATTAGAATCTACTTTTGCATTAATGAATTAATTATAGCAATTAATCAGGCAAAAAGGAAGCTGCACCACACCACCCAGGAACTGCCAAGAAAAAACATTCATTCAAATATCTCTGTGTGAGCCAGGCTGGGAACTGCGTTTTTTCTTGCTGGACACTGTGGTTGTTTGGGTTTCGATTGTTTGTGCTTGATTGTATTTTTGAGTGATTAAAGGTCAGGTTGGAATATTAGCTGTGCTTTTACAGTTTAATATTAATGTCTTTTTAAGAGAAATGTACGGGAGGTTTAGTGTAGCTGTGGGGGCACACGGTTTTCTTACCGAGTTCAGTGGAGTTATTATTATTATTATTATTATTATTATTATTATTATTATTATTATTATTATTATTATTAATTATTATTATTATTATTATTATTATTATTATTATTAACATTTCTAAACAGTGGAAATTGTTGTCTATATATGGAAGTGGAATTTTTAACCACTGGATCTGAGTAAGTCTGCCTGTACAATCTCTAACAAGAAGAAGACTTGTGATAGAAGTCACAGAGAAGCCAGCAAAGCTTTTGAAGGAGTGGTACAATGGTGCACCAGTCAAACCCACCAAAAGCACTGAAGAATCCTGGCCTGTGTGGGACGGTGACAAAATACAAGCTGCTATGAAAAGTGCCGATTGAGTTTAGTGACTCAGCTGTGATTTTGGGAGACCAAGATAGAGCTTTTATATGCAGCTCTTTATGATTAATGTGGCTCAAACCTAACATTTCCCATGCCAAAAGACACAAGAACCCTATAAACACAAACAAAAAGATAAAGCAACATTTCAGTGTTTTAAAAACAAAAGATAAATGTCTTAAAGTGGCCCAGTCAAAGTGCTGATCTCAGTCTTTTTGAGAATATGTGGCACAATTTGTAAAGTGCATTTTACAAGCATCAGTCAATTAACCAGAACAATCTGGAGCATTAAAGCCAAAATCACCTTGTGACTGTACAATACTGGTACAGACTGTATGCATACTGTATACTGTATTGAGTTTTTCCTATATATTTCCCGACCAAAAATGTCACCTTGCAATAATTGATATCAAGTTGCAGAGTTTAAAAAAAAAATATTAAACAAAGTAAAATGTTTATCTGTAAATTTAGTAATATGAGTATTAGTCAAAAGTCTAAATAATTTTGCAAGGCATTATACATTACAGCACAGTGAAATTCTGTCCTTAAAATATCCAAGCTTTTTAGAACCTCGGGGTCAGAGTGCAGTACAGTACAGTACTCTGGAGTAAGGGATGGGTACCGAGAAGCGATATTTTTTTGGACTGGTACATAATTGGGTCAATACCAGACTACTGATTAGTTTCAGGACAAACTGTACTGTTATCGATACTTGTGGTGTTTTATCTTCGGTGGTAATGCGAATTAAAAGCTGCTGCTTGTCATTTTCCATGCCTGAATGATATAATCACGTGGTCGACATTTCCTCATTGGACATGTGATATCAATGCACACGTGCAGTGTGTGTGCGAGAGACAGAATCATGGCGGTAATGTTGTAACGTTCAAAAATGTGGGTTCACGTTGTGAAAATTAGCGACACCAGTGTCAGATGTAACATATGCAGCAGTGTAACAGTGAACAAAGGAGGCAAAACATTTAAAAACAAAACACGCTTTTACCTCCAGCAATGCACTTTATTTACTGTCTCTCATCTCCAACTGTAACTCTCCTGCCTCAGCCTCAAGCGAAGGTAACAGTCATTATAAAATAAATCTATAGGTTGAACCAGTAGTCTTTGAAGACACCATTAATCAGCACTGATAGTTGTTTGCTAGAACTAAAAATTCATACCGGTAGTTTTTCCAGCTTTCGGTCTGCAGTCATTAGAAGAGCGGCCTCTAGAGATAAATTTATGATGTTGTCTGCCATTTGTTTTTACATGTGAGATGGCACGCTTGCATGGGGAGCACAATATTATATTTATTATTTATCACTTATTAAATATATAATTGTATAAATTATTGAGATTGTTAAAAAATAATGAAACAAAATAATAAATTATTTAGTAGATTTTCATAAATTAGCAAGTTTTCAGCAAATATGATCCAACCTGTATTTCTGTGGTATGCTGAGGAAATCTCTCTCTCTCTCTCTCTCTCTCTCTCTCTCTTTCTCTCTCTCTTTCTCTCTGTCTTTTTTTCCCTGAATTCTCTTTTTAAATAAAAAAAAGTGCTTTTTGTGCCCTTTTCTTTTTGGTTAGAGGCATGTGTAAACTGCAGTACTGTAGTACATCCTGTCTTTTTGCAACAAATTATAGACAGTAGTATCAATAACAGTATCAATAAGCAGGATAAGTAAAAAAAAAAAAAAAAAAAAAGGGCCTTGATCAAGGGCCCAACTGTGTCAGGTTGGCAGTGCTGGAGCTTAAACCTCAAACTTCTGATCAGTTATCCACATCCTTGCTTCTTGCTCCCATCCAAGTACTAACAAACCTGAACCTGCTTACCTTCCAGCATCAGATCAGATCAGATGTTAATGTCTACACAATAATATTAATTTAGAATACACATGGATAGGTGGATTTGATTTGTAACTTTATCAGGCATGTCCCAGACAGTGGGTCATATGTTTGCTAGCACTTTTAATATTTTATATTTTCTGGTTTCAGAGGTGCAGAAAAAGAGGATTGAAGGTAATTACACCAAAACCTCTTTTTCCTATTATCATGAGAGCTGTAAGTAAAGAGCATGTATGTCTGTCTGTCAGTACTGCATGGCTTCTCTGCACAAGACAACATGAATATGACATTCATAAAACAATAATGTGAAGGCAAATATTTAGAACAGTCAGTGATTATAAACAATACGCCTTTTAGAAATCATAGAGAAATTCAGTGAGGCTTCAGAAAGAGTGTGGATACTGGATATAGGGGAATCACTTACATTCACTCAGTACTGCTTTGTTTTTGGTTTTACCAGAGGAAATATTTGGGATAATTACATGTACAATACATGTCACATACAGTACATGTACAAATGAGCCAGATTTGATCAAATATTAGTTTCTCTATCACATCACTCATTAGGCACATATGATGGTGATGCACGCTGCCAGACAGAGCAACCTTACGGAGTTTCAGATTTCTGCTGGATTTTTATACTAACAGTGTTACGTCACTTTAACCTTTTATATTTCTGTTTTCAGAGCAGGAGAAACAGAAGAACAATGATGGTAATTACACTTGATATTGTTCATTTTATCACTTAATTAAAATTAAACAAGCTGTAAATCTGAAGGAAATGATGACCAACGAGCATTCCATAGAAGTAAGATATAAAGTACTAAGAATGCATGGATTATTGAAATGGTACAGTATAAAATAATATCCAAATGTTTATATTATTTATATTAACAATTAATATAATCTATTTTTAGACCAACAGATAAAGGAACTGGAAGAAGGTAATTACACCTGAACTTATATTTTATTTTTAAATATCTGAAAAACTGTGATATATGAACTTGTATTGCCTTTAAAGCAAATGCTGTACATTTATATTCTGCATTTTCACCTCTTTGTTTGTAATGATTGGTGATAATGTACAATCTAATTAATGCTACCAAATTATAGGCAGCTAAAATCATTTATCTGTTTATTATCTGGAGAGCTGTAAGTAAAGAGCATGTATGTCTGTCTGTCAGTACTGCATGGCTTCTGCACAAGACAACATGAATATGACATTCATAAAACAATAATGTGAAGGCAAATATTTAGAACAGTCAGTGATTATAAACAATACGCCTTTTAGAAATCATAGAGAATTTCAGTGAGGCTTCAGAAAGAGTGTGGATACTGGATATAGGGGAACCACTAACATTCACTCAGTACTGCTTTGTTTTTGGTTTTACCAGAGGAAATATTTGGGATAATTACATGTACAATACATGTCACATACAGTACATGTACAAATGAGCCAGATTTGATCAAATATTAGTTTCTCTATCACATCACTCATTAGGCACATATGATGGTGATGCACGCTGCCAGACAGAGCAACCTTACGGAGTTTCAGATTTCTGCTGGATTTTTATACTAACAGTGTTACGTCACTTTAACCTTTTATATTTCTGTTTTCAGAGCAGGAGAAACAGAAGAACAATGATGGTAATTACACTTGATATTGTTCATTTTATCACTTAATTAAAATTAAACAAGCTGTAAATCTGAAGGAAATGATGACCAACGAGCATTCCATAGAAGTAAGATATAAAGTACTAACAATGCATGGATTATTGAAATGGTACAGTATAAAATAATAGTAATAATAATCCAAATGTTTATATTATTTATATTAACAATTAATATAATCTATTTTTAGACCAAAAGATAAAGGAACTGGAAGAAGGTAATTACACCTGAACTTCTATTTTATTTTGCAAATATCTGAAAAACTGTGATATATGAACTTGTATTGCCTTTAAAGCAAATGCTGTACATTTATATTCTGCATTTTCACCTCTTTGTTTGTAATGATTGGTGATAATGTACAATCTAATTAATGCTACCAAATTCTAGGCAGCTAAAATCATTTATCTGTTTATTATCTGGGAGCAGTAAAGAAGGAGGATTCTGTAAGAAGAGAAGAGAAACAAACACATCAGTCAGAAAACTTTAAATTACTTGTGATGTGAAAGTCATAACTGACCCGTAACAGCAAGTTCCACTGTTCTGTAGTGTACCATTTAGATTTAGCAAATAAATAACATAAGGAGAAACATTAAATATTATAACTGCAATTTGATTTGATGTGTTTTGTTACATTATTAAAATGCTTATTCTAGTTAACTAAAATGTATTTATTAAAAAATTATTAATGTATTTTTCAACAGCGAATCAAAAACTGCAAAACTCTTCAGGTAAGAATGAAGTGTTTTTAAATCATAATGTATCACTGTAATTAAATGTAATCACAAATCTAACTGGGATGTTGTTACACTGTATTGATATCTTTGACTTTAACATGGGGAGGAGTCACAGGAAGGTGTAGATAAAACTGAGAGTAAAATCTATATCTATTTTTGTTGTTAATAAAACTAGTCAGATTTTATTAATTTCAGATAGAAACCTGTAATAGCAGCTTTTCCTTTCCACAGGACGGTGCAGATCCGACCGAGAGTAATATATAGAGCAATTATATGTTTTATTATCAATCAAAGAAGATAAAAACCTGTGATAGCAGATTTTCCGTTAAACCCTTCAGTTCAGTTCAGTTAAAAACAGCATTAATTTGTGAAATACCAACCAATCACACAGTCACATGAACGTAAATCACATCACAGCTGAACCACATCTCTATGATGAAGTGTGTTTGTGTCTTTTACATCAATCCTGTCATATGTTTAATATTGATATTTAATATCATCCTTCTTCAGACCAACAGATACAGGACCTGAAAAAAGGTAATTACACCTGAACTTATATTTTATTTTTAAATATCTGAAAAACTGTTCTTAATGAACTTGTTTTGACTTTAAAATAAATGCTATTATTTATGTTGTGCATTTTCACCTCTTTGTTTGTAATGATTGGTGCTAATTATAATTATACCTAATTATTGGCAGCTTAAGTCTTTTATCTGGATATTATCAGTCAGCAAAAAAGAAGTAGAGTTCTGTAAAAAGTAGAGATACAAACACATCATTCAGAAAACATTAAATTACTTGTGTTGTGAAAGTCATAACTGACCCGTAACAGCAAGTTCCACTGTTCTGTAGTGTACCATTTAGATTTAGCAAATAAATAACATAAGGAGAAACATTAAATATTATAACTGCAATTTGATTTGATGTGTTTTGTTACATTATTAAAATGCTTATTCTAGTTAACAAAAATGTATTTATTAAAACTAATTCATCTGTTTTATCATCAGAGATTAAAGTGCTGAAAAATGAAACAGGTAAGAATTAAGTGCTTTTAAAATCATAACATATCACTGTAATTAAATGTAATCACAAATCTAACTGGGATGTTGTTACACTGTATTGATATCTTTGACTTTAACATGGGGAGGAGCCACAGGAAGGTGTAGATAAAACTGAGAGTAAAATCTATATCTATTTTTGTTGTTAATAAAACTAGTCAGATTTTATTAATTTCAGATAGAAACCTGTAATAGCAGCTTTTCCTTTCCACAGGACGGTGCAGATCCGACCGAGAGTAATATATAGAGCAATTATATGTTTTATTATCAATCAAAGAAGATAAAAACCTGTGATAGCAGATTTTCCGTTAAACCCTTCAGTTCAGTTCAGTTAAAAACAGCATTAATTTGTGAAATACCAACCAATCACACAGTCACATGAACGTAAATCACATCACAGCTGAACCACATCTCTATGATGAAGTGTGTTTGTGTCTTTTACATCAATCCTGTCATATGTTTAATATTAATATTTAATATCATCCTTCTTCAGACCAACAGATACAGGACCTGAAAAAAGGTAATTACACCTGAACTTATATTTTATTTTTAAATATCTGAAAAACTGTTCTTAATGAACTTGTTTTGACTTTAAAATAAATGCTATTATTTATGTTGTGCATTTTCACCTCTTTGTTTGTAATGATTGGTGCTAATTATAATTATACCTAATTATTGGCAGCTTAAGTCTTTTATCTGGATATTATCAGTCAGCAAAAAAGAAGTAGAGTTCTGTAAAAAGTAGAGATACAAACACATCATTCAGAAAACATTAAATTACTTGTGTTGTGAAAGTCATAACTGACCCGTAACAGCAAGTTCCACTGTTCTGTAGTGTACCATTTAGATTTAGCAAATAAATAACATAAGGAGAAACATTAAATATTATAACTGCAATTTGATTTGATGTGTTTTGTTACATTATTAAAATGCTTATTCTAGTTAGCAAAAATGTATTTATTAAAAACTAATTCATCTGTTTTATCATCAGAGATTAAAGTGCTGAAAAATGAAACAGGTAAGAATTAAGTGCTTTTAAAATCATAACATATCACTGTAATTAAATGTAATCACAAATCTAACTGGGATGTTGTGACACTGTATTGATAGCTTTGACGTTAACATGGTGAAGAGTCACAGGAAGGTGCAGATTGGTTCGAAGTTATAATTTATACCTTCTTTTTTTATAAGTGAAACCATCCAGACATTATCCAATCCAGAGAGAGACCTTTAATACCAGCTTTTCCTTTAAACCTTTCAGTTTAGTTCAGATAAAAACAGCGTTTTCATTGTGATTTACACAGCGTCTTTTAACAGTAGTCAGACCTTTGACCTATAACATCATATTACTGATATCCTATTTCATTGTAAAACACTGGAACTCAAAGTCAGTTATTATAAGGCAACATTGTATCTTGTTGGGAAATATTTTGTGTGAAAAATATTCAACCCCTGTGATGTGGAAGCTGCCAAGTTACTGCAAAATTTCTTTAACGAGGACACAATTTTTTACTATTAGAATCTACTTGTGCACTAATGAATTAATTATAGCAATTAATCAGGCAAAAAGGAAGCTGCACCACACCACCCAGGAACTGCCAAGAAAAACCATCCATTCAAATATCTCTGTGTGAGCCAGGCTGGGAACTGCATTTTTTCTTGCTGGACACAGTGGTTTTTTGGGTTTCGATTGTTTGTACTGGATTATATTTTTGAGTGGTTAAAGGTCAGGTTGGAATATTAGCTGTGCTTTTACAGTTTAATATTAATGTCTTTTTAAGAGAAATGTACGGGAGGTTTAGTGTAGCTGTGGGGGCACACGCTTTTCTTACCGAGTTCAGTGGAGTTATTATTATTATTATTATTATTATTATTATTATTATTATTATTATTATTATTATTATTATTATTATTATTATTATTATTTCTAAACAGTGGAAATTGTTGTCTATAAATGGAAGTGGAATTTTTAACCACTGGACCTGAGTAAGTCTGCCTGTACAATGTCTAACAAGAAGAAGACTTGTGATAGAAGTCACAGAGAAGCCAGCAAAGCTTTTGAAGGAGTGGTACAATGGTGCACCAGTCAAACCCACCAAAAGCACTGAAGAATCCTGGCCTGTGTGGGACGGTGACAAAATAAAAGCTGCTATGAAAAGTGCCGATTGAGTTTAGTGACTCAGCTGTGATTTTGGGAGACCAAGATAGAGCTTTTATATGCAGCTCTTTATGATTTATGTGCACTGTAAATTCGAATTAGTTCAGTTTACTTAAAAAAACTTTGGAAACCGATTGCCTTATTTTTTCAAAGCAAACTTAAGGCAAAAAACTAAGTTAGGTTAATAATTAGCTACAAGTAAGCTGAATTTATTATTTCTGAGTAAATTTATTAATAAATATCAAGTAAGTATAATAAGTAATTTTAAGTTAATATACTTCAAAATGTTTATTAATATTTAATATATAATACTTAATAATATTACAGAAAAAATGTAAGTAAGCCTACTATATTAAGTTAATATTCCATTTTAAGTAATGACAACATAAAAAACTATGTGCAATCAGTTTCCAAAGTTTTTTAAGGTAAAGTGAACGCTTTTTTTTAAGTACTGCTAACAGAAAAGACAAAAGACACTCAACACAAATCTAAAACTCTGATTTTTTTTAATAAACAATTAATAAACAACACAAATTTTTAAGAACAATGCAGTAAAAATACTAAATATATATAGTATAAATATATACTATATATAAACAGCATGGGGACCTTGACTAATCAATAACTGCCACTTGACATCAAATAACTGCAAAAACAGCTTTTTTCCGAAATAGGCAACATGCAGAAAAACACAGCATATGGCAAGTTTTGGACATCACCCACCACAATTTTTCCCTCAAGAATGATTGCCTTTAATGAGTCGACACTGAGGGATGTGGAGTTTGGGCAGGCATGTCTTCTGGTAAAACTGTGAGCAGGCCAACATCAAATGCACTCAGGTCTACATTCACATCTGAATCCTAAACAGAGAAAAGTAACAAGTGGTAATTTCTCCATATCTTGGAACAGTGTCCTGTGTAAGCACAAAGCATACGATAGTGTGATCTTAGTTTAAAGGGAAAGTTGATTGTAAAATGTAAATTCTGGCATATTGTTTTACACAAGATATCAATTATGAAATCTTGAGCTTCCCTGCCCAGTTTTGGACATAATTTTCACTTTCCACATCCAGAAAGATAGTAAAGACATTGCTAAAACAGGCCATGTGATCATAGTTGTTCAAATGTAATCTTGAAGTCACAGGAATACTTTGCTTGCACAAAAAACAAACTTTATTCAACAATTCATCCTCTTCTGTGTTAGCCTCCACTGTTAGTATTATTGTCACTTCATCAAATTACATTTGAATGACTATGATCACAAAGACTATTTTAGTAATGTCTTCCCTACATTTCTGGACATTGAAAGTGATCGCTGAGATGCTGGCTAGGTCACGAGACAAATAACTTCTGTGTACTCTTCATCTGATCTATATTCGAATTGGACCCTAATACACAATTTAGCATTAGCACAAATAACAAAGAAGTAAACACAAACATTACTTACAAAGAATGTCGTGAAAATTCCACAGAATAATCCCCCAGGAGGATTGGAAGGCCATGAAGTACTGTGGTGCGCACATAAGTTACATCAGATGACTATGAAAAACAGAGAATGAGGTTAACAATTATACACAGACTATACAATAAAGACAACCACATAAAAGTTTCACCTTTAAATCAACTTGATGCAGAAATTCATCAAGCATTCTTCCTTGGTTTCCTTCTTTTTTCCTGAAAATTATAAACGTGTAGAGTGTTTGTCCAATGCTTCATAAAACTCGGATCTCAGATCTTAAAAGTACATGGGCAATCTGAGTGGAGGCATGGTATTGAAACAATTCGAGTATGGTTTATGCGATAGTGCTTAAGAAATTGTGCCCTCTTTTCAGATGTAAAGAAGCAAAACTTACAATTCCACTGCATGGCAGAAGGCAATCAACAGGAAACCTAAAAAGAAAAAAATTACTGAATTACTTAGGGTAAAGGCAAAGTAACTTTCAATGCATTAAATATTACCAATAAAATTAATTAATCCACAACTTTAACAGTGAACAATACTATTGGTATTAACTATTGAAAAAATCTAATCATCATGCAAGTCATATGAAAAATGTTTGGTGAACTACTTCTTTAAAACTAAAATGCAGCTTTAATCTGTAATATTCAGTAAGATACACTTCAACGCTGTCTTTTAAAAGATGCACGCGCAGTGCACGCGCTGGCGACATTCAGATGTTACTTTAGTATTATCGCGCAGTTTGACGGTGTATTCAGTCAAAACTTGCGCCCTCGGTTTAAGACAGTTTTTTTGTCCCCCATGTCCCGTTTTTTTCTTCTAGATTTTTTTGCCTTCCATATCCCGTTTTTTTCCTTTCCTTCCCTCCTTCCCTCCTTTCAAATTTTATGACGCAAGCTAACTATAGATGAGTTCAGTTACACTGCCAGGTCCCGCGTTGTCACGACCGAGTAATCAAATTAACAACAATTAAGCATTTTTATATAATTAACCGGCAATCCGATTTTCCAGATCTAAAGTACAAAATAACATTTTAGATGTTGGTTTTCAACACGAGGTGTTCAAAGCTAACGGTCCAAAAGATGTTTATGTAAAGACAAGTTTAAAAGGTTCTAATATGTTCTGCAAAGTAATATTAATTCAAGTAAACATCATGATTATAACTAATAAAAAAGGAAACAAAAATATGCCTTAATTAATTACCTTAATCGGTAGATGCTCAACCCGTCTTCAGTCCATGAGCTTCAGCAAAGTGTGGGGGAGGGGAGTTGTGCTTCATTGCGCATGCCCAATAAAATGTCTCAAACATGTCGAGTAATATTACTTAATTTTTATTAGTAATCTCAAATATTTATTTTAACATTTTACCAATAATTATCTATTTTTAGTAAACTCTATATTTTAGTCAGATTTAAGTAAACATAATAGAATTTTTCTAGTAAAGTATACTATTTGATTTTACAGTGTGGCTTAAACCTAAAATTTCCAATGACACAAGACACAACAACCCTATGAACACAAACAAAAAGATAAAGCAACATTTCTGTGTCTTATAAACAAAACGATAAATGTCTTGAAGTGGCCCAGCCAAAGTGCTGATCTCAGTCTTTTTGAGAATATGTGGCACAATTTGTAAAGTGCATTTTACAATCGTTTTTTCAATCAACCAGAAGCATTAAAGCCAAAATCACCTTGTGACTGTGTACAAACTGGTACATACTGTATGCATACTGTATACTGTATTGAGTTTTTTCAAATATTTTCTGACCAAAAAAGTCATCTTGCAATAATTGATTTCAAGTTGCAGTGTTTAAAAATAAAATATTGAACAGAGTAAAATTTTAATCTGTAATTATTAATATGATAGAATTAGTCAGGGGTGTAAATAGTTTTGCAAGGCATTGTACATTACAGCAAAGTAAAATTCTGTCCTTAAAATATCCAAGCTTTTTAGTACCTTGGGGTCAGAGTGCAGTACAGCACAGTACAGTACTCTGGAGAAAGGGATGTGTTCTGAGAACCGATATTTTTTTGGACTGGTACATAATTGGGTCAATACAAGACTACTGATTAGCTGCAGGACCGATAAGCAAAATCTCCATTTTATAAAAAATTAATAGTAGAAAGTTATGGGTCATCCAGTCTTTTAATTTATTAATACACTCAGTTATACAAGCTAATTGAGCTGTATCGCCTGGTTTTGATGAGATATATAACTGGGTATCATCAGCATAACAGTGGAAGCTAATTCCATGCCTTCTAATAATATTTCCTAAGGGAAGCATGTATATTGTGAAGAGCAGGAGTCCTAGATCTTTTTTTTTTCCTGAAAGGTGTTTTTAATTTAAAAAAAGTGCTTTATGGGCATTTTTCTTTTTGGTTAGAGGCATGTATAAACTGCAGTACTAAAATTCAGTAAAAAAAAAAATGTAAATGTTCAACACTTTTTTCACATCGTGTCTTTTTGCAACAACTTGTAGAGCGTAGTATCGATAAGCAGGATAAGTAAAAAAAAAAAAAAAGAAGGGCCTTGATCATGGGTCCAACTGTGTCAGGTTGGCAGTGCTGGAGCTTGAACATCAAACTTCTGATCAGTTACCCACATCCTTGCTTCTTGCTCCCATCCAAGTACTAACAAACCTGAACCTGCGTACCTTCCAGCATCAGATCAGATCAGATGTTAATGTCTACACAATAATATTAATTTAGAATACACATATTAGGAGGATTTGATTTGTAACTTTATCAGGCATGTCCCAGACAGTGGGTCATATGTTTGCTAGCACTTCTTAATATTTTATATTTTCTGGTTTCAGAGGCGCAGAAAAAGAGGATTGAAGGTAATTACACCAAAACTTATTTTTCCTATTATCTGGAGAGCTGTAAGTAAAGAGCATGTATGTCTGTCTGTCAGTACTGCATGAAGATGAATGATGAATATGACATTAATTAAACAATAATGTGAAGGCAAATCACTAGAACAGTCAGTAATTATAAAGGATTCACCTTTTAGAATTCATAGACAATTTCAGCGAGGCCGTGTTACTTGTTAAGTAAATATGTCACTTCAACCTTTTATATTTCTGTTTTCAGAGCAGGAGAAACAGAAGAACAATGATGGTAATTACACTTGATCTTGTTTATTTTATCACTTAATTAAAATTAACCATCTGTAAATCTGAAGGAAATGATGACCAACGAGCATTCCATAGAAGTAAGATATAAAGTACTAAGAATGCATGGATTATTGAAATGGTACAGTATAAAATAATAGTAATAATAATCCAAAAGTTTATATTATTTATATTAACAATTAATATAATCTATTTCTAGACAATAAGATAAAGAAACTGGAAGAAGGTAATTACACCTGAACTTCTATTTTATTTTGCAAATATCAGAAAAACTGTGATATATGAACTTGTATTGCCTTTAAAGCAAATGCTGTACATTTATATTCTGTTCATCTGTTTAATTCATGCGTTTTATCATCAGAGATTAAAGAGCTGAACAACAATGCAGGTAAGAATGAAGTGCTTTTGAAATCATATCACTGTAATTAAATGTAATCACAAATCTAACTGGGATGTTGTGACACTGTATTGATATCTTTGACTTTAACATGGTGAGGAGTCACAGGAAGGTGCAGATTGGGCCAAAGTTATAATTTATAACAACAATTTTTTTATAAGTGAAACCAGTCAGACATTATCCAATCCAGAGAGAGCTTTAATACCAGCTTTTCCTTTAAACCTTTTAGTTCAGATCAGTTACAAACAGCTTTTATTTGGGATTTACACAGCGTCACAGCGTTGTTTTTACATGTGAGATGGCGTGCTTGCATGGAGAGCACAATATTATATTTATTATTTATAATTTATTAAATATATAATTTATATATTAATGAAATTGTTGAAAAATAATGAAACGAAATAATAAATTATCTAGTAGATTTTCATAAATCAGCGACTTTTCAGCAAATATGATCCAACCTGTATTTCTGTGGTATGCTGAGGAAATCTCCTTCTCTCTCTCTCTCTCTCTCTCTCTCTCTCTCTCTCTCTCTCTCTCTCTCTCTGTCTATCTTTTTTATTCCTGAAGGCCCTGTTTAATAAAAAAAAAAAGGTGCCCTTTTCTTTTTGGTTAGAGGCATGTGTAAACTGCAGTACTGTAGTACATCCTGTCTTTTGCAACAAATTCTTGGCAGTGTTGGAGCTTGAACCCCAACCGTATGATCAGTAACCCAGAGTCTTTAATTCCCATCCAAGTACTAACAAGCCTGAACCTGCTTACATTCTGAGATCAGCTTATATCAGATCTTCTCGTCTACACAAGAATATTAATTTAGAATACACATAATAGGTGGATTAGATTTGGACCTTTATCAGGCATGTCCAAGACAATGGGATGTATGTTTGCCAGCACTTCTTCATATTTAATATTTTCTGGTTTCAGAGATTTGGTTTCCCAAACATGAAACTAAATCACACAACTGATTAACTACATCTTCATGACACATTGTGATTGTCTCTGTCTTTTACATCAATACTGTCATATGTTTAATACTAATATTAAATATCATCTATTTTCAGACCAACAGATACAGGGGATGGGAAAAGGTAATTACACATAACTTCTATTTAATTTAGCAAAAAAAAGAAAAATCTATGAAATTTGAACAACTATTGTTTTTAAAGCAAATGCTATTAATTTGTTATGCATTTTTGCTCTTATTTTGTAATAATTGCTGCTTATATACAAGCTAATTAATATCACCGAATAATAGGCAGCTAATGTCATTTATTCAGATTAGGGATGCAACTAACGATTATTTGTATAATCGATTAATCTGACGGGGTTTTTTTTTTTTTTTTTTTTTTTTTTTTTTTTTTTTTTTTTTTTTTTTTTTTTTTTTTTTTTTTATTCAGATACAATTTTTTTAAATATTAATATTGTGTTATTATGTTATAACATGCCATGCCTTGGATGACTTGGGATGCACATTATGGAAAATGCAAAAGCTAGATAGCACTTTATACACCTTGTTTAAATTATTTATTAAAAACTAATTCATGTGTTTTATTCTCAGAGATTAAAGAACTGACAGAAAATGCAGGTAAGATTGAAGTGTTTTCAAAATCATAATGTATCACTGTAATCAAACGCAATCAAAAATATCACTGGAATGTTGTTTCACTGTGTTGACCTTTTTGACTTTTACCATAGTGAAGAGTTACAGGAAGGAGCAGAGGTTTGGCTGCAAATTTTTGGTAGTGAAACCAGACAATCCAGATAGAAAACTGTGATACCAGCTTTTCCTTTAAACCTTTCAGTTCAGTTAAAAGCAGCTTTTATTTGTGATTTACACAGCGTCACAGCGTTGTTTTTACATGTGAGATGGCGTGCTTGCATGGAGAGCACAATATTATATTTATTATTTATAATTTATTAAATATATAATTTATATATTAATGAAATTG
Organism: Silurus meridionalis; assembly: GCF_014805685.1. Lineage (NCBI taxonomy): Eukaryota > Metazoa > Chordata > Actinopteri > Siluriformes > Siluridae > Silurus > Silurus meridionalis. The sequence continues at coordinate 22,180,111 of NC_060889.1, read as the reverse complement.
TTGAAAAATAATGAAACGAAATAATAAATTATTTAGTAGATTTTCATAAATCAGCGACTTTTCAGCAAATATGATCCAACCTGTATTTCTGTGGTATGCTGAGGAAATCTCCTTCTCTCTCTCTCTGTCTATCTTTTTTATTCCTGAAGGCCCTTTTTAATAAAAAAAAAAAAGTACTTCTTTTTGTTTAGAGGCATGTGTAAACTGCAGTACTGTAGTACATCCTGTCTTTTTGCAACAAATTATAGACAGTAGTATCAATAACAGTAACGATAAGCAGTGAAATCAGCCAGACATTATCCAATCCAGAGAGAGACCTGTAATACCAGCTTTTCCTTTAAACCTTTCAGTTCAGTTAAAAGCAGCTTTTATTTGTGATTTACACAGCGCCTTTAACAGGATTCAGCCCCTGACCAATTACTTCATATTACTAAATTACAAATGGTGCATTAAATTTCAATTCTGTTCACGATTTCATTGTAAAACACTGGAACTCAAAGTCAGTTATTATAAGGTAACATTGTATCTTGTTGGGAAATATTCTGTCTGAAAAATGAAATATTTTGCTTACATAAATATTCAACCCCTGTGATGTGGAAGCTGCCAAGTTACTATGATAATAGAAATTTCTTTAACAAGGACACAATTTTTCTACCAGTAGAATCTACTTGTGCACTAATGAATTAATTATAGCAAGTAATCAGGCAAAAAGGAAGCTGCACCACACCACCCAGGAACTGCCAAGAAAATCCATTCATTTAAATATCTCTTTATATCTCTCTCTCGGTTTTCTTACCGAGTTCAGTGGAATTATTATTATTATTATTATTATTATTATTATTATTATTATTATTATTATTATTATTATTATTATTATTATTATTATTATTATTATTATTATTATTTCTAAACAGTGGAAATTGTTGTCTATAAATGGAAGTGGAATTTTTAACCACTGGACCTGAGTAAGTCTGCCTGTACAATCTTTAACAAGAAGACGACTTGTGATAGAAGTCAGAGAGAAGCCAGCAAAGCTTTTGAAGGAGTGGTACAATGGTGCACCAGTCAAACCCACCAAAAGCACTGCAGAATCCTGGCCTGTGTGGGACGGTGACAAGATAGAAGCTGCTATGAAAAGTGCCGATTGAGTTTAATGACTCAGCTGTGATTTTGGGAGACCAAGATAGAGCTTTTATATGCAGCTCTTTATGATTTATGTGGCTTAAACCTAAAATTTCCAATGACACAAGACACAACAACCCTATGAACACAAACAAAAAGATAAAGCAACATTTCTGTGTCTTATAAACAAAAAGATAAATGTCTTGAAGTGGCCCAGTCAAAGTGCTGATCTCAGTCTTTTTGAGAATATGTGGCACAATTTGTAAAGTGCATTTTACAATCGTTTTTTCAATCAACCAGAAGCATTAAAGCCAAAATCACCTTGTGACTGTGTACAAACTGGTACATATTGTATGCATACTGTATTATTGAGTTTTTTCAAATATTTTCTGACCAAAAAAGTCATCTTGCAATAATTGATTTCAAGTTGCAGTGTTTAAAAATAAAATATTGAACAGAGTAAATTTTTAATTTGTAATTATTAATATGATAGAATTAGTCAGGGGTGTAAATAGTTTTGCAAGGCATTGTACATTACAGCAAAGTAAAATTCTGTCCTTGAAATATCCAAGCTTTTTAGTACCTTGGGGTCAGAGTGCAGTACAGTACAGTACAGTACTCTGGAGAAAGGGATGTGTTCCGAGAACCGATATTTTTTGGACTGGTACATAATTGGGTCAATTCCAGACTACTGATTAGCTGCAGGACCGATAAGCAAAATCTAAATTTTATCAAAATTTAATAGTAGAAAGTTATGGGTCATCCAGTCTTTTAATTTATTAATACACTCAGTTATACGAGCTAATTGAGCTGTATCGCCTGGTTTTGATGAGATATATAACTGGGTATCATCAGCATAACAGTGGAAGCTAATTCCATGCCTTCTAATAATATTTCCTAAGGGAAGCATGTATATTGTGAAGAGCAGGAGTCCTAGATCTTTTTTTTTTCCTGAAAGGTGTTTTTAATAAAAAAAAAAAGTGCTTTATGGGCATTTTTTTTTTTTGGTTAGAGGCATGTATAAACTGCAGTACTAAAGTTCAGCAGTAAAAAAAAATGTAAATGTTCAACACTTTTTTCACATCGTGTCTTTTTGCAACAACTTGTAGAGCGTAGTATCGATAAGCAGGATAAGTAAAGAAAAAAACGAAGGGCCTTGATCATGGGTCCAACTGTGTCAGGTTCGCAGTGCTGGAGCTTAAACATCAAACTTCTGATCAGTTATTCACATCCTTGCTTCTTGCTTCCATCCAAGTACTAACAAACCTGAACCTGCGTACCTTCCAGCATCAGATCAGATCAGATGTTAATGTCTACACAATAATATTAATTTAGAATACACATATTAGAAGGATTTGATTTGTAACTTTATCAGGCATGTACCAGACAGTGGGTCATATGTTTGCTAGCACGTCTTAATATTTTATATTTTCTGGTTTCAGAGGTGCAGAAAAAGAGGATTGAAGGTAATTACACCAAAACCTCTTTTTCCTATTATCTGGAGAGCTGTAAGTAAAGAGCATGTATGTCTGTCTGTCAGTACTGCATGAAGATGAATGATGAATATGACATTAATTAAACAATAATGTGAAGGCAAATCACTAGAACAGTCAGTAATTATAAAGGATTCACCTTTTAGAATTCATAGACAATTTCAGCGAGGCCGTGTTACTTGTTAAGTAAATATGTCAGTTCAACCTTTTATATTTCTGTTTTCAGAGCAGCAGAAGCAGAAGATCAATGATGGTAATTACACTTGATATTGTTCATTTTATCACTTCATTAAAATTAAACAAGCTGTAAATCTGAAGGAAATGATGACCAACGAGCATTCCATAGAAGTAAGATATAAAGTACTAAGAATGCATGGATTATTGATATGGTACAGTATAAAATAATAGTAATAATAATCCAAAAGTTTATATTATTTATATTAACAATTAATATAATCTATTTCTAGACAATAAGATAAAGAAACTGGAAGAAGGTAATTACACCTGAACTTCTATTTTATTTTGCAAATATCAGAAAAACTGTGATATATGAACTTGTATTGCCTTTAAAGCAAATGCTGTACATTTATATTCTGTTCATCTGTTTAATTCATGCGTTTTATCATCAGAGATTAAAAAGCTGAACAACAATGCAGGTAAGAATGAAGTGCTTTTGAAATCATTTCACTGTAATTAAATGTAATCACAAATCTAACTGGGATGTTGTGACACTGTATTGATATCTTTGACTTTAACATGGTGAGAGTCACAGGAAGGTGCAGATTGGGCCAAAGTTATAATTTATAACAACAATTTTTTTATAAGTGAAACCAGTCAGACATTATCCAATCCAGAGAGAGACCTTTAATACCAGCTTTTCCTTTAAACCTTTCAGTTCAGATCAGTTACAAACAGCTTTTATTTGTGATTTACACAGCGTCACAGCGTTGTTTTTACATGTGAGATGGCGTGCTTGCATGGAGAGCACAATATTATATTTATTATTTATAATTTATTAAATATATAATTTATATATTAATGAAATTGTTGAAAAATAATGAAACGAAATAATAAATTATTTAGTAGATTTTCATAAATCAGCGACTTTTCAGCAAATATGATCCAACCTGTATTTCTGTGGTATGCTGAGGAAATCTCTTTCTTTCTCTCTCTCTCTCTCTCTCTCTCTCTCTCTCTCTCTCTCTCTCTCTCTCTCTCTGTCTATCTTTTTTATTCCTGAAGGCCATGTTTAATAAAAAAAAAAAAAAGGTGCCCTTTTCTTTTTGTTTAAAGGCATGTGTAAACTGCAGTACTGTAGTACATCCTGTCTTTTTGCAACAAATTATAGATAGTAGTATCAATAACAGTAACGATAAGCAGGATAAGTATAAAAAAAAAAAAAAAAAAGTGCCTTGATCAAGGGCCCAACTGTGTCAGGATGGCAGTGTTGGAGATTAAACCTCAACCTTCTGATCAGTTATCCACATCCTTGCTTCTTGCTCCCATCCAAGTACTAACAAACCTGAACCTGCTTACCTTCCAGATCAGATGTTAATGTCTACACAATAATATTAATTTAGAATACACAAATTAGGTGGATTTGATTTGTAACTTTATCAGGCAAGTTCCAGACAGTGGGTCATACGTTTGCTAGCACTTCTTAATATTTTATATTTTCTGGTTTCAGAGGTGCAGGAAAAGAGGATTGAAGGTAATTACACCAAAACTTCTTTTTCCTATTATCTGGAGAGCTGTAAGTAAAGAGCATGTATGTCTGTCTGTCAGTACTGCATGAAGATGAATGATGAATATGACATTAATTAAACAATAATGTGAAGGCAAATCATTAGAACAGTCAGTAATTATAAAGGATTCACCTTTTAGAATTCATAGACAATTTCAGCGAGGCCGTGTTACTTGTTAAGTAAATATGTCAGTTCAACCTTTTATATTTCTGTTTTCAGAGCAGCAGAAGCAGAAGATCAATGATGGTAATTACACTTGATATTGTTCATTTTATCACTTAATTAAAATTAAACAAGCTGTAAATCTGAAGGAAATGATGACCAACGAGCATTCCATAGAAGTAAGATATAAAGTACTAAGAATGCATGGATTATTGAAATGGTGCAGTATAAAATAATAGTAATAATAATCCAAAAGTTTATATTATTTATATTAACAATTAATATAATCTATTTCTAGACAATAAGATAAAGAAACTGGAAGAAGGTAATTACACCTGAACTTCTATTTTATTTTGCAAATATCAGAAAAACTGTGATATATGAACTTGTATTGCCTTTAAAGCAAATGCTGTACATTTATATTCTGTTCATCTGTTTAATTCATGCGTTTTATCATCAGAGATTAAAAAGCTGAACAACAATGCAGGTAAGAATGAAGTGCTTTTGAAATCATTTCACTGTAATTAAATGTAATCACAAATCTAACTGGGATGTTGTGACACTGTATTGATATCTTTGACTTTAACATGGTGAGGAGTCACAGGAAGGTGCAGATTGGGCCAAAGTTATAATTTATAACAACAATTTTTTTATAAGTGAAACCAGTCAGACATTATCCAATCCAGAGAGAGACCTTTACTACCAGCTTTTCCTTTAAACCTTTCAGTTCAGATCAGTTACAAACAGCTTTTATTTATGATTTACACAGCGTCACAGCGTTGTTTTTACATGTGAGATGGCGTGCTTGCTTGGGGAGCACAATATTATATTTATTATTTATAATTTATTAAATATATAATTTATATATTAATGAAATTGTTGAAAAATAATGAAACAAAATAATAAATCAGGTAAGAATGAAGTGCTTTTTAAATCATAATGTATCACTATTTCTAAATGTAATCACAAATCTAACTGGGATGTTGTTACACTGTATTGATAACTTTGACTTTAACATGGTGAAGAGTCAGAGGAAGGTGCAAAATAGACTTTGAGACTTTATTGTCATTGCAGTGATACAACAAAATTAGTTTGGTAGCTCGCAGAGACCAGCAACAAATAACAAAATATAATTGCAATAAATTGTAATAATATGACTAGGTACAGTACAATAATATACAGGTGTGTGCAGTGGGACTTGGTGCAAACAGTGGAGTGCAAACAGGATTATCAGAAATAATTAAATATTGCATAGTTATACTAATAACTGTTAACTAATAATAATAATAATAATAATAATAATAATAATAATAATAATAAATAAATAATAGCAGTCTGGGTGTTAAGTGTCATTGATGCATTAGCAGCAATATGGGAAAGAGGGACAGACAGCTTGGTTTGTTATGTCTGTCTCAGTTATAAGCAGCTGTGTGTGTGTGTGTGTGTGTGTGTGTGTGTCATTGTGTGTGTCATTGTGTGTGTTTGTTTGTGTATGTGTCTGTCCTGATTGTCCTGTATCTTTTCTCTGATGGGAGGGGCACAAACAGACTCTGTCCTGGATGGATTAAGTCCTTGATGTTGCTAGCTCTTTTGTGTAGATGGCTAGCATAAACCATGTCTAGGTTGGGGAGCTTGGTTCCCGGTCGTTTTTCTGGTTCTACTGTTCTCCACAACCATCTCCTTTGTTTTATTGGTGTTTAGAACCAGGTCACTATCCACACACCACTCAACCAGATGTTGAACCTCTTCTCTGCAGTGTGTCTCATTGTTTCCTGAGATCAGTCCCACTATTGTGTTGTCATCAGTGGAGGAGTGGATGTGTTTGCAGTCATGTTTGAATAGTGTGAACAGGAATGGACTAAGGACACAGCCCTGCGGTGCTCCTGTATTCAGGGTGAGAATGGATGAGGTGTGGTTGCCCACCCTGACATTCTGTGGTCTTTTCGTGAGAAGTCCAGAATCCATGAAAAGAGCATGGTGGTTAATCCCAAGTTGCTCAGCTTGTTTATCAGTTTGTGAGGCACTATTGTGTTAAACGCAGGGCAAAAATCTATGAATAACATCCTAACAAATGCTCCAGATGGGACAGGCTTGTGTGGAGTGCGATTAAGATTGCATCCTATGTTGCTCTGTTCCCACAGTAGGCACACTGGTGGCTGGTTAGATCAGTGGGGATGTTGGCTTTGATGTGGGAAAAGGACAAGCCTCTCAAAGCACTTCATAATAATTGGTGTCAAAGAGACTGGGCAATAGTCAACCTGACATCTTACTCTTGTTTTCTTTTTTTTTTTGGCACGGGAACAATAGAGGTAGACCTAAGGCATGTAAGGACTGCAGCCTGCTGTACAACGAATACCGGCTCCACTCTGGGTGGTGGTTCTGTCTGAGTTTCCACTCTGCTGGTGTGGTTGTCAAAGCAAGCGAAGAACTGATTCAGGTTGTCAAGAAGTGTGGCATCATTGCTGGTCAGTGAGGAGCTGTACTTGTAGTCTGTTAGGGCTTCAATACACTTACACTTCCTGCGGGGATTGTTGTTTTCAAAGTGGCCCTCTTTCCAATGCTGATTTCAGTGCTTGACTTCTTTAATGCCATTCTTCAGTTCTTTTCACGCATTACTGTATGACAGCCGGTTCTCTGACCTATAGGCAGCGTTCCTCGTAGTATGCAGAGATCGCACATTCCTGTCAAGATATGGTTTTTGGTTTAGGAACACCTTTTTGGTCTTGGAGGTTAATATAGAATTAGTGTAAAAGGCTATGTAGGCCCAAACATAGCAACTATATTTCTTTAGATCTGTGTTCTGAGCAAACAACTCCCAGTCTGTATTTTCAAAACAACCCTGCAGGTGGATTATGCCGAGGCTAGAATCTATATCTATTTTTGTTGTTAGTAAAACTATCCAGATTTTATTTAATCCAGATAGAAAACTTTGATAGCAGCGTTTACTTAAAACCTTTCAGTTCAGTTGAGTACAGTTAGAAACAGCTTTTATTTGTGATATACACATGTCTTAATGCTGGCCTGTGTGGGATGGTGTCAAGAAAGAAGCCACTATTCAAAAAGTGCCAAGTTTCATGTTTGCTCAAAGCTTGTCTGTGCTGTGGTTTGAACCCCACCCTTTTGATCATCTTTTGTGGACGCACCTTTTGTTTTTAATACAGCATCAAGTTTAAAAAGTAAAAAGGCATGTAAAATGTGTCTGTGTTTTTACAGCTGTACCTCCACCGCAGCCCACTGATGAAAACCAATCAACCTGAGGAACAACAGACATAAGGCTCATGCTGATCTCCCTGTCCCCCTCACACTGAGAGAGCAGGTGGAGAAGGTGGGGGATGTTTGTGGATTGTGAGTCTCCTTTTCTGATGTGAACTCATGCTCTCATACTGTATGTACTCTTTCACTGAACAGTCTTTCACTGGAAAACTATCCATAATTCAGTCCTAGGTACAAAGAAGAAGATAGGAATACATAGTCAACGATTATCACTTATGTTCCTAAAAACATATCCACTTTATATTCCATAACATTTAAACGTTTGTTTTATCTGCCTATATTCAGCACTTGCATTAAAATATGTACCAGTTAGACACTGAAGGTTATTTTAGCATTTAGATAGTGTTGGAAAGTGCTTATTATCTGATCTTAGCAGATTAAAGCCATATAAGATTTCTAGACAAGACAAATGTTAATCAGGGCTCCAGACAAAAAATTAATAAATCAAGGAGGCATTGGCTCCTATGAGAATAACAACAATCACCAAATTATATTTTAAAGTGCCACACAAGAATGAAATAAAAAAAAAAAAGAAAAACACTTACAGGTGCATCTCAATAAATTAGAATATCATTAAAAAGTTGATTTATTTCAGTAATTTAATAAAAAAAAAGTGAATACTCATATTATATAGACTATTTTCACACACAGACTGATATATTTCATGTGTTTATTTTTTTTAATTTTGATGACTTTGGTTTACAGCTAATGAAAACCCAAAATCTCAGAAAATTACAAAATTGTGAAAAAGTTTAATATTGGAGACCCGTGGTGTCACACTCTAACCAGCTAATTAAATCCAAACACCAAAGGTTTCCTGAGCCTTTAAATGGTGTCTCAGTCTGGTTCAGGCTACACAATCATGAGGGATGACTGCTCACTTGACAGTTGTCCAGAAGACAATCATTGACACCCTGCAGGTGAAATATATAGAAGGAAAAAACTAGTAGAACAAGGTGAAACAAAGCCCATTCAAGAATTTGGGGGAGATTAAAAAGAGTGAACTGCAACTGGAGTCTGTGCTTGAAGAGCCACCCTGCACAGACGTATCCATGGGCTACAACTGATGCATTCCTTGCGTCAAGCTACTCTTGAACCAGAGACAACGTCAGAGGTGTCTTACCTGGGCAAAGGACAAAAGGACTGGACTGTTGCTCAGTGGGCCAAAGTCGTCTTTTCGGTTGAAAGAAAGAAAATTTAGCATTTCATTTGGAAATCCAGGTCCCAGAGTCTGGAAGAAGAGAGGAGAGGCACAGAATCCAAGCATGAGGTCCAGTGTAAAGTTTGCACAGTCAGTGGTGGTTTGGGGAGACATGTCATTTGCTGGTGCTGGTCCACTGTGTTTTATCAAGTTCAAGGCCAGCACAGCCGTCGACCAGAAAGTTTTAGAGCCCTTCATGCTTCCCTCTGCTGACCAGCTTTATGAAGATGCTGATTTAATTTTCCAGCAGGATTTGGCACCTGCCCACACTGCCAAAAGCACCAAAAGTTGGTTAAATGACCATGGTGTTGGTGTGCTTGACTGGCCAACAAACTCACCAGACCTGAACCTATGGGGTATTGTTCAAGAGGAAAATGAGAAACAAGAGACCAAAAAATGGGAAATGAGCTGAAGGCCACTGTCAAAGACACCTGGGCTTCCATATCACCTCGGAAGTGCCACAGACTGATCACTTCCATGCCATGCCGAATTGAGGCAGTAATTAAAGCAAAATAAGCCCTACCAAATATAGAATATATATATATATATATATATATATATATATATATATATATATATATATATATATACAGTAAATGAACATATTTTCCAGAAGGCCAAAATTCACTAAAATGTTTTTGATTGGCCCTATGAAGTATTCAAATTTTTGGAAATTGATGTGTTTTTGTTAAATGTGGGCCAAAATCATCAAAATTAAAAGAAATAAACACTTGAAATATATCAGTCTGTTTGATAAATCTATATAATATACGAGTTTCACTTTTTGTATTGAATTACTAAAATAAATAAGCTTTTTAATGATATTCTAATTTATTGAGATGCACCTGTACATCCAGTCATCCTGCTGTGTGTATATCTGCCATCTTTCTACAGCATGGCCTGGGAACTGAAGTGATCATGTAGGTGGAATTTTATTTTTATCTCTTTCCATTCTTTTTCATGCACGAGACACTGCAAGCTCTAACGGTGTTTTCTGTGGCGTGCTCTTCACCATTATGTGATCACGAGCATTTTTATGCTTTTGACTACCTCCGTGTTTTCTTACTGTCTCTTTTTTAAATGATCTGTTCCGTAATGAAATCAATTTTTCCCACTATTTCTCAGCCTGCTGTAGAGCAGAAGTCGCAAAACATTTTCTTCATTTAGACATGTTTTCTCTGATGTGGAAAGGTGAGTTTTGCTTTAACTGTCCGGTTATTTTGGCACTTTAACTCAAGCTTAGGCGGCGCCAGCATCTCCGTTTATTAAGTCAACACATTAAATGACGAGCTATTCCTCAAAGAACACACACATAAAAAGTCATAACATGCAAATTATTTGGTCATAACGTGCAAATTGATATGGTCGCAGGTGGTGATCTAGGCAAAAATATTACTCGCAATTTATTATTTTTGGTTGCAAATGCGACCATTTTACTCACAGTCTGGAGCCCTGTTACTGTATTGTTTACTTTGCATGCTGTTTACCTGATTTCTCTCTGAAACTGAAAGAATTAAATGCTATATAAAGCTTAGTCAGGTGCATCAGTGAACTTGTATCTTGGAAAGGGCAACTTGCCATCTCTTTCACTTGAGTTTAATGAATTATTATTGAACATTAACATTTTCTCCACCACTAAAATTACATAACCACTTATTACATTTCAGTCTCTGACACTGATGGAATTTCAAGGAATTGTAGCTCAATCAAAAATATTAGCATTATGTGTATCTGTGTATGTATCTGTAATCAGCAGAAATCATGAAGGTTAAAACACTTGAATTATGGGAAAATAATCAGATTAGATGTATGTCTTGCCACAGATCCTCCACATTATGGAGAAGAAGTGATTAATTATAGTAGTTACAATTGTAAATACTGTGTTGTTTTGAGCATTGTTTTACTTCTAGATGTTTTGCATGCATGTATGGATTGTATCATTAAAGGTTATCTGTCCTTCTGCAGTTTTTGTTTTTGGTTTATCTAATTTGTGAAAACAAATATAAGTATTTACATAGAAGTCTTCAGAAAATTAAGTCATTTACTGGCTTTGGATTCTTTAAGTGCACATTATGATAATAAATGAAAAATGAATGGATGAATGAATAAAATGCCGAATTTTCCTAAAGTCCTTCATAGTCTCATAACACTCACATTCTTTTTACTAGCTGAGAGAAAATAAAATCAATAACCGAGAATTGAAGAATGCATCTTGTCACAAACGTCTTAAGTCTTAAAAGTGTTTTGGAAAATGTCATTCAGAATATGTCAATATAAGAAGCAAGCAGCAAAGAAAGGATTGAAAAAAACAAAAGAAAAGAAGCAAAAATTCTATTTGATAAACAAATTGAATATAAAATATATACTTTTTATTATAAAATGTATATATTTCTGCATTCTGCAAATGTAGAAATGTACTAATAATGTACAATATTATTATTCAATTGTATTTAAACAATGTAATTTGATCATATTGTACCTAATTTTCCACAAAGAGAGATTCCCAAATACAAGGCTCTTTTATCCATATCCTGCACTATATCTCACTATTCTGCAAACTGAGGTCAACATCCTCAAAAACAATTAAGACTGTGGTCTAAAATTGTTTTTATTAATTTGTAAGTTTTCAATTGTTTTACAGTGATTACATACTGTACATACAAGTTTCCAATGTTAGACATTTATGCCCATAATACAAAAATCCTATCATTAAATATCATTTGGATTGTTTACACAAATCACATTTTTACCTTTTCTCTAAACACAACAAACAAAATAAGTCATGTAAGTAATCCAGGATAATGTATTAGTGAACAACAATAAACAAAGTGAAGCAAGATCAAAACCAGGAAACATAAATTGTGCGAACATAAATGGGTCGCTAACTCGCAAAGTACTTAATTGTCCACACACGTTAATAGAAGGGGTTTGAGTAGATAAGAAAGGAAGAGGAGTAATAGAGAAGTAATGAGGAAGAGATAGAAATGCAAAGGACAGGCAATAGGAAGAGGAGAAAGAGGGAAGAGGAGATGTAAGAACAGTAGGCAGAGGATGAGTGCAGAAGACAGAAGAAGGACATTGAAAAAATGTTTGGCTTTTAGTAGCTCTTCACCCATATGGAATAGTTTGCTGACTCAGGATGCTGAAACGCCAGAGGCTGTCCGGTTAGAGACAGACCTACGACTCGCTTACAGGTAATAACCCATTTCTCCGCCACTTAAATACAATAAATTGTTATACAGAATAATTATCAGATGGTGCAAATAGTTGTATCTGAATAAGGTTGTGGTTTTCTATAAAAGAGTAATAGTGACACAGCTATAAGCATACATAATAATAATAATTATTTAACTATAACAATCAAAAATATTGAAAACAATGTTAGTAATTAACCATGACTATTATAAAAGAATTGAAGAAGAGTATAAAGCAGGCTGTAAACGCTTCTATTCTTTACAACGCGCATTTGTAATCTGACACCTTGCACATGATCTGTGCTGCGGAGTTTGTCAGCCCACAATGTGTGGGCTACCAGTGCGCATGCACGAAACAGGTTGCGTATAACATTTTAATTGTAAAATATAAAGAAATGCAAAAAAAAACCTCGCTTCAAACAAAAAGATGACACGTAGTATTTAGTTTCTGCGTTAATGCTAAGAAGCTATGTATATAAACCTATCAAACAAAACGTTACAGGTGTTACACCAGATTCTGTGACCATCGTATGTTGTGACCATAGAGGGCGCTGCTGCTAAAATGCAGCTTAAAATAGATCGTCTAGAGAAGTTCTCTACGCAAACAGCATAAATGCAAACATCGGCGTCTACTGTTTATTAAATGTTGTTGCGAGAACATGCCTAGCGCCGTGCATGCTACCTTTAACGCACATGCAGAACAGTGCCGTCGTGCTACAAAGAAACAGTTGCATGCGCCATGAACTGTTCATAAAAGACTCATTTACAGTACTTAATAAAACATAGCTAATTAAATGCTTTTACCCTCTCTATTTTCATTACTGCTTCTTTTTTAAACACGCTGAATGTTATTTATTAATTAAGGCTAATAAAATGTGGTCAGATGCGGATGCTTTAGACTGTTAATTGTATATATTTCTTTTGTTTTATTCATTGTGTTAACATTGTGTATGAAAGTGTGTGCTGAATAAAATACTAAAATTCGTTATTGTTCTCCATATTCATTCTAGTGATGCCTAACACTCTCTCTCTCTCTTACATCCTGAAAAATATTTGGGTCTCATGTCATCAGGAACAAACTTACAGCAAGGTCACCAAATTTGATAAGGCATTATTACAGGATGTCAAAATCCGTTACCTCCCTCTATTCCCAAATATTTTTCAGGATATATTACAGAGAGAGTTTTAGGCATCACCAGAGTAAATATGGAGAACTTTTAAGTCATTGCATGTGAAATAGGGGGAGGTAACGGATTTTGATAACCCTGTATTTGTGCCTTATCAAATATAGCGACCCTGTGGTAAGTCTGTTACAGTTCACTTTTCAGGATATAAAAGAGAGAGAGAGAGAAAGAGAGAGTGTTAGGCATCACTAGAATAAATATGGAGAACAATAATTTATTCCAGTATTTTATTCAGCACTTTATTACCAAATAATAATAATTTATATGTTTTCCAAATTCCTCTATTTGGAATAATAATAATCTTATTGTTGTAACACACACACACACACACACACACACACACACACACACACACACACACACACACACTTTCATACACAATATATATTGTGCTCTTATATTTTTATATTTTTTATATTTCTTATATTTTATTGTCTACTGTCTATTTTTTTTTTTTTTTACTGGAAAGTGCATTGTGCTCCTTTTGGTTGCTGTAAGGCGCTAAATAAATAAAATGTGACTTGACTTGACAATGTTAAAATAGTTGTAGCACACTCGAAGAAGACAACAAGCGTGTGGTTGATTTGGGTTCTTTCTTTATTCAGCCAACATATTTGTAAATCGAGACAGACATCTCCACAGCACATCTCAAGACACGAATACCATTCCCCAACACGTTTTTCACACAACACATCACTCTCGCGTTATTCACTCTTTTTCTCTTACACTTTTGGGGGTTCTTGACCTGGCTACTGCCACCCGCTGGGCATTAATTACCTGATTGTGAATATACAAATGTGTGCTAACTGATTCAATAAAGATTTTTCAAACGGACAATTCCCAGAACGAACACTATTAGGGGGCTGGGCGCTAGATTGTACCACAAAACTATCAGTATATTCGAGATTTCCCCACATTCTCCCCTACAAAATAGAATGTGGTCCCGACATTCTCAGAATACACTTTTGGTTCCACCAATGAAATTGTTCCTTGGTTAGAAGTCAGTGATACAACATTTCGAGTACTCGTGCTGTACTTTTGCACGCGACACACGCCATTTATCTCCTTTTCTATGTTGTGTGTTTGCAGCAGACATCATTGTGCACCATGATCTTCTGCCACCATCACTGTTCGTTAACAGGAATCTGTACTTTTACTAAAGGAAATTAACCTTACCCCATGGAAACAATCTACATTATCTGTGTTATTTTCTGGAATGTACTTATTAACTGAACATTGATAAACACAAAAAATAAATTAAGCAATTTCTTTTCTTTTAACTTAACTGATTAACTTTGTAGAACTAAAGTGCAATTAACACCGTAACTAATACCGTAACTCTGCATTTTTAAACATCCACAATACTAGGCTGACCTAGGGTGTTGTAACTAAACATTTCTTTTGCTTTCCTGTTTCTCAAAGGATATACTCTTTTGCAGACTTGTTGCGAAGGAATCTCTGCGTCAATCTTTTCAGCTTCATCGGTTTCTACAACCTCTTCTCTTGCTGATGAGACCTCATCTTCTCCCTCTGACTCTGCACTGTTCAGCATTGCTGTATCCTCTGGATGCGATTCTAGTGGTTCTGACTGTTGACAGCGGCTGTAATCTCGACTCTCTCTGCCAAATGGCATTCTGACCAGACTTTCCCAAACATCATCATTATCATCATCATCATCTGAGTTGTCACAATGCATCTGATTTTCCCGTTTTGAGGGTTTTCTCAGCATGGTTTTCTTCTTATCTTCTCCTGATTCTCCGGGTCGATGTTCTGTTTCTACAGGTAAGTAGTCACATGGTAACAAAAGGTTTCTGTGAAGTATTCTTGCTTTTCCTTTCCCATTTTCCGGTCGGACTTCATATACTGGACTATCCGGATACTTCCTCTGGGTGCCACATAAATTTGCTCTTCCCAAAATGGTCTGAGTTTTCCAGGTCCACTTCTCTCCTTAAAATTACGGACCAATACTCTGTTACCAGGAAACAATTCAGCTCCGTGCACTTTCTTGTCATATAAAGCTTTTCCTCTCTCCTTCGCCTTGTTGGATACTCTTGAGGCTAGCTCATATGTTTCAATCATTCTCTTTCTCCAGCTCTCAGCATAGTCATCGTAAGAGAAGTTTTGGTCCTGTGCTTGTATACCAAACATAACATCAATAGGCAATCTTGGTGTACGGCCAAACAGAAGTAGTATGGTGCGAACCCCGTTGCCTCATTTCTTGTACAGTTGTATGCATTCACAACCGAGTGATGTCTTCCAGTCTGTTTTTGCGGTCTCGGGTAAAGCTCTCAGCATTGCAGGCAATGTGCGGTTAAACCGCTCAACTTGTCCGTTTCCCTGTGGGTGATATGGGGTTGTATGGGAACCTTGCACACCACTGTACTCTTGCAATTTGGCAAACAGCTTGTTGTCGAATTCCCTTCCTTGGTCGTGGTGCGGTTTTGTTGGGAAACCAAACTTCAAAACAAAGTCACCGAACACCTTCTCTGCCGCTGTCTTGGCACTTTTGTTTCTACATGCATACGCTTGAGCAAACCGTGTAAAGTGGTCCATTACAACTAAAATGTATTCATAACCCCCTTTACACTTCTCTAGATGTAAAAAATCAATGGAGACCAGCTGAAACGGATAGGTTGTAGTAATATTCGTCAGAGGAGCTCGGGTTACCTTGTTCGGACGCCTGTTTCTCAGACAACTGCAAACATGTGTGATGTGGTGTTCTACTTCCTTTTGCATGCGAGGCCAATAAAATCTATCCGTGATCAAGTTCATCACTCGTTCAGCTCCGAGATGGCCCATGTCTTCATGTAGTTCCTTGTAAACAAGAGCATGATATTTTTTTGGCAGGACCAGCTGATGACGGGTTGCTGTTTTCCGGAACAAAAGACCATGTGCATCCAAGTGCAGTCTGCTTATTTCCCTTGACAGTCCCCGAGCTTCTTTGCCATGGCTCCTGCTTATGTGTCGGGATTTTGACTTAAGACACATCAAAATTTCTTTTATTTCAGGATCGTCTTCCTGAGCTTTTCTCAGGACTTCCTTAGGGATCTCTGCAACTGATTGGAGCAAATCCTCCTCTTGTCTTACTGCCAGTGCTGATGTAACGGTCAGTGGACACAACCACAGGCTTCTCTCCTGTTTTTGTACCATCACTGACTGAGATATACTGACCATAATTTCAGGTTGTACCTCCTCTGAGCAGGTTCCCATGTACTGTTCCATTGACAGTGGCATGCGTGAGAGACCATCGGCATCCCCATTCGACTTTCCTGGACGGTATTTAATGGCGAATCGAAAATCGGCAAGTTCGGCTACCCATCTGTATGGTGTTGCATTGAGCTTGGCTGTTGTCAACACATATGTGAGAGGGTTATTGTCTGTGTACACAATAAAGGATGGTGCATAGTACAAATAATCTCTAAACCGCTCACAGATCGCCCACTTCATGGCCAAGAACTCCAACTTTCTGAATGCAGGTGGTAATTTTTCTCAGAAGCAGTTAGGGTTCTTGATCCATAAGCTATTACCACTAACTTGCCTCCTTGCCTTTGATATAACACTGCACCGAGGCCTTCCTGGGAAGCGTCACAGTGTAGCACAAATGGTTCATTCAGATCTGGATAGCCCAACACAGGTGGGTTGGACAAGCAGTCCACTAATTCGCAGAGGACCTTTTGATGTTCTTCAGTCCATGTGACAGAATGTGATGATGCAAGCTGTCCTTGGCGACGTTTCCCTGGCCCTTCTGCTTCAGCTGTACTTTTGTTTTTGGTGTCGTCGTATCAGTGAGCAGCATATAAAGAGCCGCAGCCTTGCGGGAGAAGTTCTCGATGTATGACCGGTAGTAGGAAAGAAATCCTAGTAACTTCCTTACTTCTCCAACTGTTTTAGGGGTCCTCTCTTTTAGGGCTTGAACCGGAGCAATGTCAGCAGGGTCCATTGTGTACCCATCTTTAGTCACTAACCTCCCTAGAAATCGTACCCGACTCTGGAACACTTCGCATTTTCTAGGCGTGAGCTTAACACCATGCTTCTGGTAACACTGCAATACCTTTCTTAGATCCTGGAGATGATCATCAAATGTTTTCGAATGGACTAAATTATCATCTAGGTAAGGCTGACATACCTCATCCCGCAGTTCTCTCAGGCACTCCTCCATGCTTCTTTGGAATTCAGCCGGTGCATTGGACAATCCAAACGGAATTCTCACCTATTCATATAATCCCCACGGTGTTATGAACGCAGTAAGAGGTCGGCTGGATTCCTCTACAAACCCCTGGTGATAAGCTTTACCTTGATCGAGAACTGAAAACCAGGTGCTGCCCACCAAGCTGTCAAGCATGTCTTGTATTCTGGGTATTGGGTGTCTGTCTGGAATGGATTTCTTATTTAACTCCCGGTAGTCACAGCAGAGGCGGAGCGTTCCATCCTTCTTACGCACACATACTACCGGTGAAGAATACGGTGACTTCGAGCTAGTGATCCATCCCATATTCAACAAATCCTCCAAATATTCTTTAACCTCTTTATGTAGTGGCTTCGGAACCGACATGTAAATGTGCTTTACTGGTGTGATGTCATGGAGGCGGATTTTTAGCTGAAGGGACGGAATACATCCAACATCGCCATCATCACGGGCAAAAGCATTACTCTCCTCTTTCAAAAGCTGTTTTACTCTCCGTTGCTGTTCAGGTGTTAAATGTTCAATGCGAACAGGAGGGTTCCATAGGTCTTTCGGCTGGGTTGTTACCACCTCCTCAGCATTTTCTAAACATTGATGAGCTTGTTTACTGTCTTTGAGGAGCGGGTCTTGTGTGGTGAATGTGGTGGTGTTACATGCATTCTCCCGCTGGGCTGTCACTAATTTCACCTCGGCTGGGTAGATGTCTTTTACTCGCTGTATATAGCCCAGAATTGCGTGTGGAGGCAGGTCGATGTCATGCACAGTATCGTTATACACAGGAATGCAAATGTGCGAGCATGTTTCTTTCTGGAGGCGAACAATATTTTCTTCTACCCTTAGTCCGTCTGGCCACCGTGCGCACTCATCTGGTACAAACAAGGCATTCTGGTCAGCCAATATAGGACCGGTTTTGATGCAACATTTTACAGCTGTAGCCTGTTTGGCTGGAATCTTTGTTAGTGACTTCCCTGCTCTCGCCACTCCCTCGCTGTACTCCTCATTATTGCTTCTCACTAAGTTCAGTAGAACCTCTGCTTTCTTGCAGTCACAGGACAGGGCAGTACTCATGGCTGTGGTTGTTACTCCATTAGGCTGTTCAACACCGTTATTCAGAAGATACTCAATGACATTATAACCGATAATTGGTTCCTCTGCCACCCCATCCTCATTAGAAACCAAGACAGGTACCTCCAATTCCAGCGGTGTGACTTTGTCTGTTCCCAGTGTGAACGTCACTTCCACCCAGGTTTCAAACGGAATGACTGTTTGATTTACTGCCCGACCGGTGAGACTTCCTGGACCTAGGATCTCTTCAAGACTACGTGGCATGGTGTGTGGGATGTGTTCTTTTCTCCACTTTTCATTTATGAGACACACTTGTGACCCTGTATCCCATAGTGCTTGTGTTGGCACTCCATTAAGAAAACAATTTACCACACACTTCTCTCCGATCAAATTCAGCAACTTCGCATTGTGTTTGGTGGATAGCTGATTGGCACTTACGGATTGAAGCAGTTTTAGGTTGCTCTCCTTCCGCTTTGCTGTTTCTCTGTCCTCCAGTTGCTTAATGCTGTCACACAGGAGCATACTTTGATGTTTCTGCAACTGCGATGACGTAGTGTGAGCTGTTACTGCCATACAGTCTTTTAATTGTCCCTTTTCTTTTCTTCCTGTAAACGGTCCCCTGCACCCTCTGGAAAGATGTCCACTTTCTCCACATTTAAAACAATGGTCACATTGGTCACCTCTACCTTGTTCCTGACATCCACGGCACCCTCGCTTCCTTTCTCGTGGCTGAATAGAACGGTAGGTAGCCATCACCTTCCGCATTTCTCCGATCTCCTTTTTCAGCTGCTGGACGACCTCATAGAGCTCAGAGTCTTTCTTCTCCGTGACTTGTGGTGTTCTTAACACTTTCACTTGTGTGTGTGTGTGGACTGTTCTTTACCTGAGAGTACACGAGCCATGCTTTCTTGGTTCTGATGTGGTTCTCCCTGGATCTCCATGACTTTAGTCTCTTTTACATGGGCAGTTTTTTAAAATTTTTGCTGCCTTTCTGACTCTAGGCTTGCTGCTTCGTTCATCTTTGTGATAAGAACTTCATCTGTGACTGAAGGAACGTCAAGGCAGGCCTTAAGCTGATATTTTATGTGATCATTTGACAAACCTGTCCCCAGCGCCCGTCTGAATCTTTTCTGTATGAGGGCAGGGCTGTATAATTCTTCTCCTCCGGTTCTCGAGCAGCAGCTAAAAGTCTTTCTTTTAATTCAATAGCTCGAAAGAGGAAATTTTGTGGTGACTCGCGGCTCTCCTGAGTGATGTTTATTAATCTATGATACAAGTCGGTTGGGCTTTCCTCCTTATAATGGCCTTTTAGGATAGTACGCAGTTTGGAAAGGGTTAAGTCGGTTTTAATTTCCAGCATATCACGCAGGCTCATACCTGGACTGATTGCTCTGATCACTGCATCAATAATTTCAGACTCTCTGTGTCCTTTATTTATTCCAGCCTCAATCTGGTGTACCAAATTGTTGTATGACAGTTTATCTTTCTGTCCCCGTTCCCCTATTTGGCCATTAATCTTGAAATCCCGTCTAATGGTGACTTCTGAAACAGGGGAGCTTGAAACATCAGGAACATTCAGACTCACGCGCTGGATTTCGTTCCTCAGCATACTGGTAGACAGCTCGAAATTACGATGCAGTTCAGCGTACTGTTTCTTTAAACGCGCGAGCTCCGATAAACTCCTGTCTGTATCGCCGGCGCCATCTTGGTCCGCTCCATCGCTGTGTTGCGTCATCCCTCTGGCAAACTCTAACAAATCTTTCACGTGTTGCCAGGCTACATCATCGTCATCTTCTGTCTCGATAACATTCTCTACTGACCCACTTATTAATCTGATCAGCGAGTGCCGTTTACTCTGTCCATCTACTGACAATTTAGCATACACACACACCTCTTGCAATTGATCAAGCCGCAGCCGGAGCAAGGCCTCGCTCAGCTGGTCTTGTAGTTGCTCAATGTTCATGCTCATGGTCATCGTGAATTAAAACGGCATCTCCATCCCATCCTCGTCGCCAGAAATTTGTAGCACACTCGAAGAAGACAACAAGCGTGTGGTTGATTTGGGTTCTTTCTTTATTCAGCCAACATATTTGTAAATCGAGACAGACCTCTCCACAGCACATCTCAAGACACGAATACCATTCCCCAACATGTTTTTCACACAACACATCACTCTCGCGTTAGTCACTCTTCTTCTCTTGCACTTTTGGGGTTCTTGACCTGGCTACTGCCACCGCTGGGCCTACAGCCTACAGCCTACAGTACATCCACAGAAGATCTGTGAATAGTTCGGCAAGATGTTTGTAACAACCTACCAGCTGAGTTCCTTAAAATAAATTGTGCTAGTAAACTACAAGAAGAGTTCATGCTGTTTTGCAGATAAATAAATATTTAATGTCTGTGTCAGTCTATAAATGTACTCTATGCACTGATGAATAAAAGAGATGACTGTGCTTTTGCTACTACAATGATTCTCTGGCTGTTTTCCCATTGTCCTGGTCATTTCAACAAATATTTAAAAACTTAAAATAACTGCAAAAAAAAAATAATAATCTTTGGGTTTGTTTGAATATTTTAAAATAGTATCATGGGTGTGAATCCCATTTTGCATCAAAAGCATTGTGGTCTGGAGCAGTCAATCCTCTGCTATTCATTCACTGGTTCAATAAATAGGCAAATTTGAAATCTGATTGGTTAAAGAAACAGATACAATTCTAATAGAGACCAAGGTATAAAAGCCAGCAGTACAGACTTTGAAGGCCCTGGGCAGATTAGATTGACATGGCAGCACATGAAGGCTGAAATCTGAACAAAAAAATCTAACATCTACATACACGTACGCAGTGCAGCTAAGAGAAACACTATGAAACGAAGAGAATAAATTTTGAAATAAATTAATATAATTTATTAGAACAAATATTAGAATTTAGATTGAAATTTAGGTCAGTGCTTCTGATAGTGTTTAGGCCAGCAAAAAAAGGCTTTGCTGGCCCTGACGGCCCGCCACTGATATAAAGAGTATCAGCATCTCTCAAACGATGGGCAGAGATTCACCAATTTGTGAAAAACAAATTGTGAAACCATTTAAAATAATGTTCCTCAACATCAGATTACAAAGATTTTGAAACTCATATCATCTTCAGTACATAATAAAAAGATTCAAAGAATCTGAAGAAATATGTGCACAAGAGACAAGAATAAATATTAACGCATGTCCATGATCTTTAGGCTCTTAAGCAGCCCTGTATTAAAAACAGGCATGATTCTGTAATGGAAATGACTGCATAGGCTTAGTCACATCTCCAGAAATCATTGTCTGTAAGCACCGTTTACTGTGTCATCCATAAAAAAAGCAAAGAAAAAGCCAGGTGTGAACTTGATCCAGAAATGCCACCATCTTTTCTGGGCCAAAGCATATTTATAATGAACTGAGGCAAAGTGGAAAACTGTTCTACTGTATGTAGAGATTAATCAAAATGTATTTTTTTTTACACCAAGTCTTTCAGACTAAAAAGAAAATAGGCTTGTTATTAGGGCTCAGTTCAAAAACCTGCATCTCTGATGGTATGAGGGTGCATTAGTGCCTATGGAATGGGCAGCTTTCACATCTGAAAAGGCCTCATCAATGCTGAAATGTATATACAGGTTTTAGTTTGTTTTTTAATTTTCTTTTCAGGTAAGACTTTGCATAAACAATTAATATGGTTTTTATGTTCTACCCTGAAAAATATGGATTAATGAGATTTGCAATTCTTTGCACTGACATTCTTCTGTCTCTATTGTATTGACAGATCTGGTGATTTCGAATGACAATTACCACAAATCCTGAAAAACAAAACTTAATATAATTGAACCTTAAAAGTGAATTATGCACTAATCTGCATCAGGATTTATGTAAATGTTTTTTTCATACTTGATCAAAATACTAGTTCACTGATTCCTATATATTGACAGATCCAGTGATTTTGAAATTTATTTTTTTTTAAATGAAGTAAAATGCTTCGAGTGCAAAGTATTTCACTGTGAACATATTTTTGTAACTAATATATTAATATTTTGGTGTCAGAGACATCTGAGAAATAAAACATCAATAAAAAAAAAAATATATATATAATTAAGGTTATATTTATAAAGTACAACACCTCCACCACCACCACCACCACCACCAACAACAACAACAACAACAACAACAATAATAATAATAATAATAATAATCAAAAAACATGTTTTAATGATAGATTTTGCCCATTTCTGCTAAATGTAAAAGCATAAATATACGGACGCTCGCATTCCACTTTCAGCGCTTTTACCACTAAATTTGTATGCAAAATGCTTCTGAGGCTGTAATGAGACTGCAGATATTAAAAATGTTTGATGATGTAATAGCTGTTATCATGTGTTTCAATTTCTTCTTTGTGTTTAGATTAAGAGTGTAGATGAGCTCCTTCTATTCCTTCCCTCCTTTTCCTCCCCCACAATTAAATAATCTCAGTTTTGTTACAGACAGAAATAATAAATAATGATGCACAGTGTTCTTTCCTTTTTAAAAACACTATTACAGGTTGGTTGGTTCAGCAGCTCCTCTTGTTGCTGTAGCTGGTGAAGATCTGGTTTTGCCCTGTTTTATCAAACCCACTACTAATGCTGTGGACATGACAGTGGGGTGGATAAGACTGCAGGAAGTGGCTTCATTAGTGCATCACTATTAGAATCACAAAGACAGATATGAAGATCAGGCTCAGCACTACAGAGAAAGAATATCACTTTTTAAAGATGAGCTAGATAAAGGCAATGTTTCACCCAAACTCTCAGCTCTCAGAGTCTCTGATGAAGGAGTGTTTATGTGCCTGATTGAGGATAAATCCTGGTATGATGACATCACTGTTTATATCACTGTAGCGGGTAAGATCCACTTTTGTACTGAAGCTTTATATTGTATTATATGGTATTATTCACAACAATAACTCTTAACATATATGCAATTGTATTGTATTTATTGATTTTAGTGAGCTTTTTTTCAGTGGTAAGTGACTCAGGCACTGTGGTCTCATGTATGGAAAGCTTTTTCCCCACATTTTTCATGCAACTTTTTCAATTGGTTTGTTATGTCAAACCAAGGGGTTCCGAGGTTGTGAGTTTAAACCCCAGCAACACAAAACTGCCACTGCTGGGCCACTGAACGCATTTAAACCTCAACTGCTGAGTGTATTAATAAAATAGCTGTAAGTCATTGTGTATAAGAGCATCTGACAAATGCTATAAATGTACTGTAACATTTGACAAATGAGATAATGTGCATTTTTCTAAATGTATGATTTTTTTTACCACCAAAGTTATGTACTTAAATGAAAGGTTGGATTTTTCTCTTTTTTTGCATTTGGGTTCTATGTTGTTTTAAAAAAAAGGAGAATTTTTAGAAGTCCACGACCACATCTTAAACAGGGGTGCCAATAATTGTGGAGGGCACTGTATGTATCAGTCTGAATATATATATTTTTTCATATTTCCTGTTGTGAGATGGGGAAGTAGCTAAATATGTGGATGATGTGACAGTGCTATCAACTCCAATAAACTCCAACACATTGTGAACTCATGAGTGCTAATATATATATATATATATATATATATATATATATTTATTTATTTTTTTTTTTTTTTTTATTATTATTATTTTTTTTAATACGATCTCTTTTAGAAATTCTGACTAAATTCATTCTCTGATGTTTTTATGCAGGCCACCATTTTATTAGTACATTTTGTTTACATATAAGCAGGAAGTAGTATTGTTCATTATGCGGTTAACTAAAAGAGGTAAGTTGTAATTCTTTACATAAGTAAATATATAATGTAAAATGTATTGAATATTGTTACTGTTATTAACATTAATTTGTATCAAAATAGAAATAGGTCCTGCCACAACTCTCTGTGGTTAGTAGTTAAGAGAGCAAAACAGGAAAATAGTAGAAGATATTGGTCTGTTAACAGTTGAAGAGATTAGTTTAAATACAAAGTCTGTTACAGATACTGCTTTTGTCAGATTATAGTTTCCCCAAAGTTAATTTTGCCCAGTCTGTAGGTGCTGTATATATAGTGTCATCATTTTAAAACTTTAAACTGACAGTGATCACAAAACAATAACTATTGGTGCAGTGTACCCTGATTTCTTTTTAATTATTATTACATTATACGTAATAATACTTACTTACTTACTGATAAGAACAAAAATGTTTTAAACTTGTTTGGATTTGGGCTTGGTTGCTTATCACCAACATACAGTTCAGAATCAGTATTTTGAGAGGAATAAATGATGAAAGAATCTCCTGACTCGAATTTCCCACAACACCCGTGGCCTTATTTGCATGATTTTATTATTCTTTTCTATTTACTTTTTTTTTTGGGAGTAATTGAAAACAAGGTTTTGCGCACATGATAATTTTAATAGACGCCAGTGTTTTATCAGTGACTAAATAATATTAATCTATTAATAGATCGTTGTGCTAAGAATAAAATTAGTCTTTTATATAAACTCAGTTGATTAAGCAAAAGTCTAATGACAAAAATGATAACAGGACATTATAGCCATAATATATATTAGAACTTTGGATACTTAAATACATTTCAAGGCAAATACTTTTGTACTTTTATTCAAATGAAAGTTTAAATGGGGTCTCTGCTCCTTGGCATTCAGAGATTCTGATGGGTGCATTCTCGTTCTTTAAGTCAGTCCTTGACTTAAAGAACGAGAATGCACCAATGCATTCTCTTTCTTTAACTCGTAAAGAGTGCCATTATGCATAAGTTGCATAGCACAGTGAAACTGCACAAAGAAACAACATAACCAATAAATATAACTCATATAGGGAAAAATATGATAAACTGAATTTCCATGAAAAAGGAGAGATTACACATACATACATCAAGCACCTATGTAAGTGAAATATTCACAGCGTAATATACAGTACATCATCACACACCTCGCTCCACTTCGCTAAAGGGCACTAAGGTGAAAATGAGCAGACACAAGGCAATTGCAAACATCAAACTGTAGGATTTATTCTTTGAGCACCTTTAGAGGAACTTTTAGCTCTGCTGAACTGATTACCTTTCATTACCCCCTCCCTTCTACATAAGACAAATAAAATTCTCAGAATACATTTAAAGTGGCAACCATTTTTCTGTTATTTACAAAGAGAGCATATTTATGTAGTGAGGTCCTTTATGGGGCCTTTTATTTTAAAATGTACTTTTGTTTTAAAAACATAAAGAAAAGCGTAGCCCCTTTAAGAAGTAGGCCCCAGTGAGTGCATTGCCCCTTTAAGAGGAAGTGTCCCAATTAGCGTGAGCGAATGAACAAACGCTTCGGATTCCGTACGCTTATAAAGTGTCTGAGCAGCTGTGAGGAATGGTTGCTGCTTGATTGTCTGTTTTTGTTTCATCGGCAGATTTCTTCTCTAATCAGGCTGCGTTTATCCTTCATGTGCAAGTGTTGTGCATTTAGTAAGAGGGTGATCAGATCTGCTCTTTGGCGGCTGGACTGTGGATGTGCTGCTTGTTTGCCATTTGAGTGTGGTATTGCTGTGCAGGCCTGGTTAAACGGAGGGGTTCGTAGGGTTTCTTTTAATAAATAATGCTAAATGTGTGTTTCTTTAAATTATGATGTGATTATGCAGTTCTAATGTTTTATTCTGTTTTTTTTAGGAACTGCATTTGGTCACTGCTGTCCTTCTTTACCCTTTATTTTTGGGTTTTGTGATTTAATGTTTGTTTGGTGTTTTCTTTATTTAAGGCACCCATCATGTTGTATGGATGCCGTGTTTAGCTGACTGTTAAAAAGACTATAGG
This sequence comes from Silurus meridionalis, assembly GCF_014805685.1. NCBI lineage: Eukaryota > Metazoa > Chordata > Actinopteri > Siluriformes > Siluridae > Silurus > Silurus meridionalis. The sequence continues at coordinate 22,153,647 of NC_060889.1, read as the reverse complement.
GAATTGTTTGCAGATATTTTATGGTATGATAACCAACTGATTTTGTGCATCTGTTCCTTTCCAGTGGATCATCTGGGAGCACTGGTTGGATTGCGGGTGTTGGTCCTTTGATGATGGAATCTGTGCTACGGTTTACACTGCATGCTGTGTGAATCTTATGAGTTTACGGTGTGTGGCACTTTGCGTGGGTGTGCGTGCGTGTGTGTGTGTTGATGTGTTTTCCTTTACAGGCACCATTTTGGGTGAACCTTTTGGGGTTAAAGTGGGCCTGCACCTGTGGCCTGTCAGTCTTCCTTTGTATCCACTGGAATGTGTGGTGTTAATTGGTAATTGTAACAGTTGGTATCCTTTTAATATGATTCATGTTGTAGTTTTAAATAAAATAAGGTATTAATAATAAGGGTTTATATTTTAACTGATTCTGGAAGTGTTGAGGAGGTTAATAAAAATCCAACACTAAAATAAGAAATCTGTCTGTTCCTTTTTATTTGGTACACACCGAACCTGTTTAATTTAAATTAGTATTTCCCATGGGTAGATCCCAGGGTGGTGTAGTCGGGTAACCAAGTACATATTGGGGTCTTTTGGGCCCCTCACGCTACAATCTGGCGTAGTCGGCAGGACGTGTATAAACAGACATTTTTCTTTATTTTTGTCCCCCTGTAGTTCTTTTTGGTTGTTGTGTTTTTTTGTTTAGAAGGACAGCGGTGTATCAAACTTCACTACTCAACAAGCACTGTAAGAGGCTTCTGGTGGACATGATTTCCTGGTCTTCATTAAGATGGACAACGAGCTGCAGGAGCTTCAAGACTTGGTGATCCAGTTAAGGGAAGAAAATGAGAGACTTGTACATGAATGGACTGAGGTGACATTAGTACCTTCATCAGGGGCCTCTGATTCTAACAACCCTGGTTCACATAATAATTTTACTCCAACAACGGGCTCTGAACGTCTTTTATATGTGCCACGAGAGAGAAAATGTCCCTTGTTCCGTGGTAATGTAAGGGCTGAAGCAATTCGATGGGAACGGGAAGGTAGACCTATTATTGATAGGGCTAGGAGTCATTCTGTTCCATCCATTTGTGCCATACAGACTTTTAAGGATAATAGTGTACAGCAGCAGCCATCTGTCCAGATATCTGAATTAGCAGGATTGAAAGAGATGATGTTGAAACAGCAACAGCCTAATGAACTTTCTGAACGGGTTATGTTTTTGCAGCAACCTTGTACACACACTTCACTGTCACGTAATGCCCCAATAAAATGTAGACGTTGTCAGCAGCAGGGCCATTTTGTTCGTAGTGATACTGAGTGTGTTTTGCAGGCTCTGCACCATCAGCCTCGTGTGCAGCCTCGCCTTCACCGAATGTGGCTTCCAATCAGCCGACGGAAAACTAGTACCCTCTGTTTTGCAGAGAAACAGAGCAGAAGGGGATATTACTGGCTTAAGGTTTTTTGAGCCGTCTTCTGGATGTACTTCTCCTCCGTTAGGTCTAGTACTTTATCCAGTTTTGTGGGGGTACAGCCTATGTCCCCGTAGTGCATGTTAATAGGACTGCTGTAAAGCTTGTTTTAAAATGTACTTTTGTTTTAAAAACATAAAGAAAAGCGTAGCCCCTGTAAGAGGTAGGCCCCAGTGAGTGCATTGCCCCTTTAAGAGGAAGTGTCCCAATTAGCGTGAGCGAATGAACAAACGCTTCGGCTTCCGTACGCTTATAAATTTTATAAACATTTACTTTAACTCAAGTACATTGTTTTTGCACTGCGTCCACCACTGTATAATATATTTATGTTTTTCCTGACTTTAGTGCTTGCCAGAAATCCGATAATCATGATGAAGTGTTACGAGAACTCTGGGGGTGGGGGTTAATTTATTATGTGAGTCCAGACGATGGAAACCTGATCCTGATGTTCTGCAGTTGGAGGCCACTTAAATTGCTGAGAAAACACAGATACACAGACACTGAGTGCTTCAGTGTAATGTACCCAATTATTGTTTATGATTATAGCAACTGCAACAGATTTTACTGCAGACACATCACGTGATGGCAAGAGAGGTTTCCGATTCAACATTTCCTCTTGCTGTGTAATGATAGTTTTTATCATTACACATTACACAGTTTTTTTTATCATTACTGCTTTTATTTTTATATTTTGTGTATTGTGTATTGTCCTGCACTGTCCTGTGTTGTCTTGCACTGTCTTGTGTTGTCTCTTGCACTGTTTGCACCAGTTGCACACATGCACTTTATGTGGCGAGGATCTTAGTTCCTGGCCCTGTGTTCTTCTGTTCTGTGACTGTTGTTTTATGTTTTATGTAGCACCTGGGTTCAGGAGAAACGTTCTTTCATTTCACTGTATACTGCATCAGCTATATATGGTTGAAATGACAATAAAAGCTTCTTGACTTGACTAGTACCTGCAGTTATCTGTTACAAGAAAGGTAATCTTTGTCATTCTTTTTTTATTACATGTGTAGCTTAAATTTAACTGCAGTTTATACCATAACCTCTGTCCACGTATTCAAATCAAATCAAATTTTATTTGTGACATGCACATACATACAGGGTACGACATGCAGTGAAATGCTTTTTTTTTTTACGACGGTCTGGCATGAGGGAATAGGATGGGGAGAAATATAAAACCAAGAAAAGAAGGCAGATAAATAAAGTATAAAAACTATATAAAATATAGGAATATATAAAGATATATGAGAAAGATGTATATACAAATATACTTATGGCAGTAAGCAGTAAAACAGTAAACAATTTGAGGTAGTTTATGTAACTGTATTAAGTGTCCATGTGCAGTATGGTGTGGTATAAAGTCTCCGTGTGCGGTATAAAGTGTACGTGTGTGCGGTACGGTGTGGTATAAAGTGTACATGTGTGCGGTATGATGTGGTATAAAGTGTCCGTGTGTGGTATGGTGTGGTATAAAGTGTACGTGTGCAGTATGATGTGGTATAAAATATAAAGTGCACTGTGCTGTGCGAGTCTAGAGGTCAAAGTGTCGTAGCGCGTAGAGAGAGATATGTGCAGAGAAAAAGTGTGATGATGGAGAGAGTGGGCCAGTTTTTAGATCCTGTGTGTTTTCTGGTTTAAACTCCGAATGGCCTGCGTGAAGAAGCTCCTCCTCAATCTCTGTGTTCACTTTCAGGAAGCAGAAGCATTTCCCTGAACACAACAAAGAAAAGAGTCCATTGTTGGGATGACTGAGGTCCTTCATAATCTTCCTGCACCGCGTGCTGTAGATGTCCTGCAGGTCAGGGAGCTCGGTGTGGATGGTATGTTCAGCTGAACGCACCACCCTCTGTCCTGCATGGTGCTGTTCACAAACCAGGAAGTGATGCTACCCATCAGAACGCTCTCAATGGTGCAGGTTTAGGAAATCTTTAGCACTTGAGAGAGTCCAGTTGTCCTTTTCCATATCTGTAAACAGGACAATTGAATTATTGTCTCAATTTAAATTTTTATCTCTATATATACTCACTTCCATAACACACCTTTTCTGACAAACAGTTGAAGTGTTTATTATTTTTGTTAATGATTAGGGGAATTTGCAAAAAAATCTAGTCTCTGTCTTTGTACATCAGATTATTGTTACAGGATATAGGGACTGTGGTTACCAGGTATAAGAAATCTGCTTAATGAGCTCCACCTTTCTCTCTGTCTAATCAGTGACTATGCAAGAACAGGTAGTAGTATGAGTTGTATGACTGGTATGACAGAAGTCTCCGTGTGCGGTATGGTGTGGTATAAAGTGTCCGTGTGTGGTATGGTGTGTGGTATGGTGTGGTGTGTGGTATGGTGTGTGTAAGCACTAATAAGTTTAACCTATTATTAGGTAATCAAAGATATCACTCTGCAATACTGTTTCAATAAATAAATGAATGAATTGTGCTACATTATTATAAATTACAGTTTACAAAAACACGAGTCTGTATGTTTAGGTATATTTAAATATATATATATATAAAATATAATATATATATATAAATATAATATATTCAAATTAAGAATAGCTCAGGTAATTTAACACAAGTTAAAAGGAAAGGGGTCTATGGAAGTTTCTTTACGAACAATTGAGATAAAAACACATTACTCATTACATTAACACACTTGTTTTCTAAATGTCACAATTATTTATTTATCATTTCATAAAAATATAACATCAGAGGACAATAACAATTTACATCCGCAATATAATTTGTGTTGCCCACTAAACTTATGGCAGTATTAAACATTTTATTCTATTTATTCTTTTATTTATAAATAATTTACCCAACATAACTAAAACATTTTAATATGTTTTGGACTCAGAGGTATAAGGTATAAGTTTTTAGAATTAATAATTAAAGTAACTATTAAATAACTTAATTTTTAATAATTAAATTATATATATGCATGATTTAAATATACAAACATTGAAACAAGACAAGCATTTAGAACACAAAACATCATGTTTGAAAACAGATAAATTGACTGTTGTAGTAGACAAATGTTATTAAAAGAATTTGTAACTGAGAAACGCAGCAAGCTAACAGGCTTAATTTAAAAAAACAATTAACAAATATTAGTTGGTGTACAAATGCATAAGCATTCACTGAAAACCACATCAGTCAGTAATAAAAGTGTTGCTGTTATTTGCTGGTTATAGATTTTGTGTTTGTTCGCAGTGAATCCATCACTGTCATATGAGCTGTTTGCGTGAGCTGATGCTTGTGAGTCACGACAAAACAGATCCAGTGCGACTGTCCCGAAGTTACAAGCAGTTTACACAATACCACTTTATTAAACTGTACCTTTTCACATGATGAGGATTATACAGTTTTTGCTCTTCGTGCTGTTTCACCTTCATCCGTGACATCCATGCTCATGCATCACTGTGGTATTTCATTGCCCAGGCTATTTTGTTGCGTTTGTTATAAAATGCCTTGCCTTAAATTACCTGGGAAGCACATTATGAAAAATGCATAAGCTAGTTACCACTTTAAACACCTTTATTTATTTATTTATTTATTTATTTATTTATTTATTAAAAACTAATTCACCTGTTTTATCCTCAGTGATTAAAGAACTGGGGAAAATGCAGGTAAGAATGTGAAAGTGTTTTTAAAATCATAATGTACCACTGTAATCAAACGCAATCAAAAGTATTACTGGAATGTTGTTACACTGTGTTGAACTTTTTACTTTTATCATAGTGAAGAGTTACAGGAAGGAGCAGATTTGGCTGAAGATTAAATAAATTTTTTTAGTGAAACCAGACAGACATTATTCAATCCAGACAGAAATCTGTGAAAGCAGCTATTTTTTTTTAAACTTGAAACTTGCTCACCTTCCAAGATCAGATGTTAATGTCTACAAAAGAATATTCATTTAGAATACACATGTTGGGTGGATAAAATGTGGACATTTATCAGGCATGTCCCAGACAGTGGGTCATATGTTTGCCAGCACTTTTTAACCTTTTATATTTCCTGGTTTCAGAGGAGCAGAGAAAGATGAATAAAGGTAATTACACCAAAACGTATTTCCTATTATCTGGAGAGCTGTAATTAAAAAAACAGGTATTTCTGTCTGTCAGTACTGCATGGCTTCTCGGCACAAAGCACAATGAATATGACATTCATAAAACAATAATGTGAAGATAAATCATTAGAACAGTCAGAGTTCATACGGCATTCATGTTTTAGAACTCACAGAGAATTTCAGAAAGGCTTTAGAAAAAGTGTGGTTACTGGTAATATCAATAATATAATACTATATAATACTATTAAAAAAAAAGATATTTGGAAGGTTTTACATACTGGACAAATAAGTCAGATTTGAAACAACAAACAAATATTGGTTTGTCCACGGAATCATTTATTAGTTACATTTGATGATGATACATGGTGACAGACTGTCAGGGATCCACCTGCCACACCCCCTTTTGTGGCTTTCATGCCTCCACTCTCTCTGGAGCTCCAGGCTTAACTATGCACACCTGAAGCTCATTATCACTCCACCCCGCTCCTACATAAACCCCTCTCTCACATTCCCTCGGCGTTCGTTATTGTATGTGTTGGACTCTACGTATGGCTGAATGTATGGGTTCTTTGTTTACCGTGTGTGTGTGTGTGTGTGTGTGTGTGTGTGTGTGTGTGTGTGTGTGTGTGTGTGTGTGTGCTGGTGTATATCTCTCTCACTCACTTTTGTCAATAAAGCCCGAACGAGCTGTACTCCGGCTTCCGCCTCCCGTTTCACTTGCACCCTGACACAGACAGAGGAGAAAACCATTTATTGTTACAGATTTCTGCTTGATTTTTTTTATACCATATTTACTTGAGTATTGTCTTAAAGGGACGGGACTAATTTGGGTCTGTGGGAGTCAATATTTTTGCTGGTTGGTAGGAGATCATATAGAATAATATAAAATAAACCTACCATAAAAAGTATGGACTGTTCATCTCTTTGTAAGGGGGTAAACTCACAAAATCAACAGGGGATCAATTAATTCTTTCCCATGCTGAATAAATTCTTTTTAATTTGGTTTATACTTTTGGTAAGTAGTAGATATTTTGTAATTTTTAATTATAATTATTTAAAAAAGAAAAAAGTTTGCAGGAAAGTAAAATTAGTTATTTTCCTTTTCAGCTTAGTTAAATAGGAGTCTCTGTTTTATTTATTACATTATGTGTATGTGTGTGTAAAAGATGCAACACAAACTCACACACGTTTGACACAATCAGTCAATCACACAGACACATTCCAAACTAGCAAACATACATACACACATTACATCTGATAAGTAAAAAGGCATGTAAAACGTGTCTGTGTGTTTCTCTCAGCTGTACCTCCACCGCAGCCCGCTGATGAAAACCAATTAAACTGAGGAAAAACAGACAAAAGGCTCATGCTGATCTCCCTGTCCCCCTCACACTGGGAGAGAAGGTGGAGAAGGTGGGGATGTTTGTGTATTGCGAGTCTCCTTTTTTGATGTGAACTCATGCTCTCATACTGTATGTACTCTTTCACTGAACTGTCTTTCACTGGAAAACTATCCATAATTCAGTCCTAGGTAGAAAGAAGAAGATAGGAATACATATTCAACGATTATCACTTATGTTCCTAAAAACATATCCACTTTATATTCCATAACATTTAAACTTGTGTTTTATCTGCCTATAATCAGCACTTGCAGTATGTACCAGTTACACATTGACGGTTAGTTTAACATGTAGATTGTGTAGTATTATACTCATTACCAGATCTTTTGCAGATTAAAGCCATTACAAGATTTCTAGAATTTTTATAAAAACAAATGTTACTCCAGTTCCTGTATTTTTATCTTTGAATGCTGTTTAACTGATTTCTCTCTGAAACTCTGAAAGAAAGTAAATGTTATATGAAGTTTAATCAGGTGCATCAGTGAACTTGTATCTCGGAAAGGGCAACTTGCCATCTCTTTCAATTGAGTTTAATGAACTATTATTGAACATTGACAACATTTTCTCCACCACTAAAATAACAACCACTTATTACATTACAGTCTCTAACATTGATGGAATTTCAAGGAATTGTAACTCAATCAAAATTATTAGTAGTTTGTGTGTCTGTGTATGTATCTGTAATCTGGAAGTTATGAAGGTTAAAACACTTGACTTATGGAAAAATAATCAGATTAGCCATAGATCCTCCACATTATGGAGGAAGAATTGATTTATTACAGTAGTTGCAATTGTGACTATTGTGATATTTCCAGCATTGTTCTACTGCTAGATTTTTAGCATGAATGAATGGATTGTATTATTAAAGGTTATCCATCCTTATAGAGGTTTTTTTTTTTTTTTTTTTGGTTAAATAATTTGTAAAAACAAATATAAGCATTAACATAGAAGTCTTCAGAAAAGTAAGTAATTTACTGGCTTTGGATTCTTCAAGTGCACATTATGATAATGAATTAAAAATTTATGGATGAATGAATAAAATGCCTAATTTTCCTAAAGTCCTTCATAATCTCATAACACTCACATTCCTTCTACTAGTTGAGAGAAGAAAATTTTTTTTAGAGAATTCAAGAATCCATCCTGTCACAAAGGTCCTCAGTCTTAAAAGTGTTTCGGGAAAATGTAATTCAGAAATATGTCAATCTAAGAAACTGTGGAAGAATAAAGTTAATCAAATATCCATATTTAACATGTGTATGTAATTTATATTAAAATGTTCTTCTGATGTGTGTGCGTACAGGAATGTGACGTGTGGTATCTATGCATGAAATAGTATAGTTTGTTATATGTGTGTCTGTACCTAGACATTTGAGCACCACCATTGTATGTATAAGGAGGGGCCAAATTAGACACACATGTTGGGTGCACAATGTATGGATGGAGAAGTGGGATGTATGGGCATGCATTTGTGGTCTAGGTATAAATATAGCTGGATTGTGACTGGAGAGGAGTTGCTCGGCGGACCAACTACGGCTTTTGTTGAGTGATAATAAAGGCTGTCATCTTCTGGAGGCAAATCCCGTGATTTTGAGTCCTTTCTACAACAAAACAAGCAACAAAGCAAGAATTGAAGAAAGAAATGGAAAAGCAGCAATAATATACACTATATACAACTTTTCTGCAAACTGAGGTCAAAATCCTCAAAAGCATTTGACAGCATTTTTTTTTATTTAGCTTATAGTGGTTTTAATTACATCCAGTATATAGAAATTCCCAATGTTTGTCATTAATGCTTATGATACAAAAAAACCTATTTTGATAGAGCATTCTGATTATTTACACATCACAAACGTGTTTCCTTTTCTCCAGTGGCTTGCCGTGCATACGACCACTATCACATTGCAGTTATAGAATCCAAAAACGTAATATAACCAAAGCGTGGCATTAAAGAGAGAGAGAGAGAGAGATGCATTTCACATATGGAGGGTGAAAGCCATTTTCACTAAAGCAAGAAACCCAGTTAAGACAACTCCAAACCTCTAAACTACAACTGCAACTGTGACACCTACATCATCTGGAGCAGCTCAGAAACAATATTTGTCTAATTACATGACAAGAACATAAAGATTATTATTATCCGACTTCTCCTCACAATGTCTAGCTTTTCTTGGAAATGGATTTTATGTCCAAAACAAAATCAATTTCTCTTCCTCTGTAGGCATAATTCAAACTCTGATGTATTAATGTGTGCAGAGTGCTTACAGATGTGTTTTGCCAGTCGAACTTGACTGCAACGGTTTCCCTCTAACCACCCAATCAAAGTATGGGAAAATGCTAATGCTATTCTGGGCCAGTTAGCTGGCCTTGTGAGGTGAAATTAAAAGCTGATTAGTTAAAGAAACAGACTAATTTCTTATAGCGACTACGGTAAATAGGCCAGCACTACTGAATCTGAAGGCCCTGGGCAGATTAAATTGACATGATTGCACATAGAAGCTGAAATCTGATTGGAAATAAAGAAGAGAATAAACTGTTGGAAATAAATTAATGCAATTTCATGGAACAAATATTAGAATTTAGGTTGTAAATGTTGGTCAGTGCTTCTGATAGTGTTTAGGCCAGCAGAGAAGGCTTTGCTCACCCTGACCGCCTGCCAATGCATTTCTCTAAAACACAAACAAAATAACAGTCATGTCAGTAATCCAGGCTAAGGTCCAGGTATTGGTGAACAACAATAAACAGAGCAAAACGAGAAGCAAAATCAAAACCAGAAAACAAAGTGTGTAGATAAATGTCTTGTTAATTTGCAATGAAACTGATTGAATTTCTATATGCTCACTAATGATAATGGAAATGGGAATTGGAGTTATCTCTGACAACCACATTAAGATCAAAATGACCTTTTACACAATTAAACCAATGTACACAGGATTACTAACAGACAAAACAAAACATGTCCAGGTTACTTAATTGTCCTCACATATTAATAGACGAAAAAGGAAGAGGAGTAATAGAGAAGGAGTGAGAAAGTGAGGAGGAGATAGAAAGTCAGAGGACAGGCAATAGGAAGAGGAGAAAGAGGAAAGAGGAGGGGTAAGAACAGTAGACAGAGGATGAGTGCAGAAGACAGAAGGATGCTTGCCTTTAAGTAGCTCTTTACCCATATGTAATAGTTTGCTGACTCAGGATCCTGAAACACCAGAAGCTGACAGAGACAAAACAAAGAAACACTTGCTTACAGGTAATATCCCATTTATTTGTAACCAATTGAATACAGCGAATAGTTATGCAGGATCATTATCAGATGGTGCAGCTGGTTGTATCTGAATAAGGTTGTGGTTCTCTATAAAATGGAAATAGTGACAGCTATAAGCAAACATAATTCTCATAAACTATAATCAAAAATATTGAAAATAAAGCAGCATAACAACCAAGGTTAGTAATTAAACATTATCATAAAAGGATTGAAGGAGAGTATAAAGCAGGTTGTAAACGCATTTATTCTTCACAACGCGCTGTGCCCTGCGGAGTTTGTCAGCCCACACTGTCTGGGCTACGAGTGCGCATGCATGTAACATAATTTTACATGTAACATATAAAGAAAAGCAGCAAACTTGCCTCAAACTAAGAGATGACACAAAGTATTTTAGCTTATGTGCTAATGCTAAAAAGCTATGTATATAAACCTATCAAACATAAAGTTACTGGTATGGTATGTACATTAGATCAGGGGTCCCCATCCCCCGTTCCGCAGACCGGCACCGCACCGTGGGTCAATTGGTACCGGGCCGAACAGAAAGAATATATAACTTACAATATTTCCATTTTTATTTATTATCTGATTTTAAACGGTGTTTCATTTTGGAAAATTGTGGGGGTTAATATTGAATTGATGGCTGCAACACATCTCAATTGGAACAGGAAAACAAAACAAAAAATCTGGAAAAGTAAGTGTTACTACAAAAAATAAACAGCTGGAGGAGTTTTGCATCTATTTAGGTTAAATGGTAACAGGTCAGTAACATGATCAGATATAAAAAATAAAAAATATCTTAAAAAGGTAGAGTAATCCAGCCATTAGGGTTGCACAAGCCAGTGCACTCTTGCTGTTCAGTGACGGTTTCAAACCCGGATAAATGAGTAGGGTTGCGTTAGGAAGGGCATCCAGCATAAAACGTACCAAATCAAATGTGCTAATAAAATGTTTTAAATCTGGGTCTTTTCAACTTTAACAAGTAAAAAAGTCACTTTAAACTATCTCTATTGTTAGCATTTTTAATGATAGAAGACAATGTGTGTTTAGTTTGTAAATTCTAAAGATAATCTAACTGAAACAGTTGACTTTTGGCACAGTATTTTTAATGTCCTTTTATCAAATAAACACAAGCATTACAAAGAAGTTCATATTTAAATGATTATTAGTGAATTTAATTTGCCTTTAAAGTAATTCATACAATGTTTTTTTTTTTTTTTACATCTATCTTGTTAAACAGTGTTCATAAAGTGTTTTTATAAAGTCTCGATTTCTTATTTCATGTTGGTATGGTATTTACATATCTAGGACATGTATGAGGACAGTGTGACAGCAGTGAAATGTGCAGTAGGAACAACAGACTGGTTCAAGGTGGAGGTTGGACTGCATCAAGGATCGGCTCTAAGCCCTTTCTTGTTTGCAGTGGTAATAGACAGGTTAACAGATGAGGTCAGGCAGGAGTCTCCATGGACTATAATGTTTGTGGATGATATTGTGATTTGGGGTGAGAGTAGAGAGCAGGTTGAGAAGAGCCTGAAGAAGTGGAGGTACGCACTGGAGAGAAGAGGAATGAAAGTCAGTAGGAGTAAGACAGAGTACATGAGGGTAGTGGAGTGGTGCGGTTGCAGGGAGAAGAGGTGGTGAAGGTGGAGGAGTTTAGGTATCTAAACTGACTTAGGGGTCAACAGTGAGTAATGGAGAGTGTGTTAGAGAAGTAAAGAAAAGTGTGCAGGCAGGGTGGAGTGGGTGGAGAAGAGTGATAGCAGGAGTGATTTGTGATAGAAGATTATCTGCAAGAGTGAAAGGGAAAGTTTATAGGACTGTGGTGAGACCTGCGATGTTGTATGGTTTAGAGACGGTGGCATTGACTAAAAGACAGGAGGTGAAGCTGGAGGTAGCAGAGCTGAAGATGCTGAGATTTTCATTGGGAGTGACGAGGATGGACAGAATTAGAAACAAGTTTATTAGAGGTACAGTGCAGGATGTTTTCGGGACAAAGTGAGAGAGGCCCAAATGGGATGATGTGGACATGTGCAGAGGAGCGACATGGGTTATATGGCTAGGAGAATGCTGAGGATGGAGCTACCAAGAAGGAGGAAAAGAGGAAGGCCAAGAAGGAGGTTTATGGATGTGGTGAAGGAAGACATGCATGTAGTTGGTTTAAAAGAGGCAGATGTAAAGGTCAGAGTAGCATGGAGACGGACGATTCACTGTGGCGACCCCTAATAGGAGCAGCCGAAAGAAGAAGAAGAAGATGGTATTTACATATCAGTACAACAAGCTGCCATGGACCCCTGTCTGAGAGACTGGACAAGTTTCCTGCAAATCAAGACATGGCATTTCTACAGATTTGTCCAGAGCTTCAGTTGCATGTTGAAGAGTGTTGTGCTTGAGTGTTATGTTCAAAATTGGCAGTCACCTCATCAAACATGCCCTTTATTTTACCTTTATTTTTTTTGTTCTTAAAGTGTCTATTATAAAGAACAATGGCAGGCAGAGCATTTCATATCTAAGCCTTCAGTGGTGACCTGCCTGAATGAATCCTCCTCTTATTACCATCATTTGGTGCCAGAAATATTAAAACGATCAATATTGAAGAGAAAGTATACAACCCGAATTCCGGAAATGTTTTTTTTTTATTATTTTTTTTTTTATAAAATGAAAACTAAAAGACTTTCAAATCACATTAGCCAATATTTGATTCATAATAGAACATGGAGAATATAACAAATGTATAATCTGAGAAATTGTACACTTTAATGCACAAAATGAGCTCATCAAAAAATTGATACTTGCTACAAGTTTTAAAAAGTTGGCACGGGCAACAAAGGGCTGAAAAGGCAAAACGTTTTGAAAATATTCAGCTGGAAGAACATCTAGCAAATAATGAAGTTAATTGACATCAGGACTGTAACATGATTAGCTATAAAAGGGATGTCTTAGAGAGGCAGAGTCTCTCAGAAGTGAAGATAGGCAGAGGCTCTAAAATCTGTGAACAAGTGCACAAATAGATTGTGGAATACTTTAAAAACAGTGTTCCTGCAAATTTCAACATCTACAGAACATAACATTATCAAAAGATTTAGAGAGACCGGAGAAATCTCGGTGTGTAAGGGACAAGGCCGGAGAACCTTTGTTGGATGCCCAACATCTTCGGCATGATTGTGTCTTTGACATTACTAAATGGGCCCAGGAATACTTCCAGAAACCAATGTCGGTAAACACAATTTGCTGTGCCATCTGCAAATGCCAAATAAAGCTCTATCATGCAAAAAGTAAACCATACGTGAAGATGCTTCAGAAGTGTCATTGTGTCCTGTGGGCCAAGGCTCTTTTAAAATGGACTGTTCAAAGCAATGGCGAAGGCCTGGACAGGCCTTGGCCCACCCACTTTTCATTGTGGCCCACCCAATCAGAAATGAGTGATTTTCCAACTAATAATTTAATTAACAATTATAATAACAACTATAACTGTTATCACATTAAACTTTATATATTTATACATAAAGAATAATTAAATGCACTTTGCCAAATACGCTTGTCAAAAATAAAAGTTAAATATGTTTAGTCAATTTCAGATATTTCCTCGCACTGTGCTTTATGATGTAAAGATGTAATAGCAGTAATCACGCATTTGAGTTTAATTTTTAAAATGGTGAAGCAAATATAAATTTGTCAATCCTTTAAAAAGCCTAAATTGGATATACTATTTGTACTGCAGCAAGAAACCAGCTCTATCATTGAATCCGGACCACCTGTGTCTGCAAATGAATCTTAATCTCCTGCTATAGAGCCTAGGCCGCCATTGTTATCAATTAAACACGAAGTGTCTGCTAATGAACCAAAAGCGTCAATGTCAAATGATTCTGGAACTCCACCACCAGACCTTTCTGATCTGAACGAGCCACCAATTCAGCCAAAATTGCAGAGATTTCCAGTATTACAATATTAGGAAAAGCACAATGGTTTTTCTTCAGAGATTTGGCTGGTTTGAATACAGCACAGCCAGTGGTGCAGCTTTCTGTAAATCCTGCAGGCACTTCCCTGCGCTAATTGTAAAATGTACACAGAATGGATTTAAAGATTGGAAACATCTAAGTCAAGCATGTAAGAAGCATCAGGATTGCAAAGGACACCTGCATTCACAAACAAAACTAGCCGCTTACTGACAAAGTCACCAGCCAGATGGCAGAGGAACAGTGTTTGATCAACTTATCAACAAAGTAAATGCATCTTTTGTGGAAAGAAATCGAGAACATATTAAAGTTGTGCTTAATGTTGTACTTTTTTGTGGCAAGCAAGATATTCTGTTGCGTGGTCACAGAGAAAGCAAGGAAGCATTAACATGGGAATTCTTTTGGAGTTGTTCAGTTTGCTTGAAAAGCCGCCTAAAAATGCGACGATGATGAGCTCAGATATTCAGAATGATTTACTTGAAGCGGCCGCTTCCATGCTGCTGTGCAAGAGAAGAACCAAGTTACAAATAACAAGAGGCACATATTATGCCATTATGCCAGAATGCAAAGATCTCTCGAAGAAAGAACTTTTTGCAGTTTACATTTGATACTTGCATGTAGCACTTGTAAAAGAAAGAGCCATTAGCCATTGATTTCAGAGAAAATACTTCAGGTTTTAACGCCACTTGATCTGGAACCTGAGTTTTGTGTGCGATCTTGTTTTGACTGTGCTACAACACAACACAAAGCTACATAAAATGCATCGAATGCAACCTAGTGCAAACAGTGCAGACAAATTATGTTATGTTTGTATATAAGTATCCAGTATAAAAAGCCTGTCTATGAAAATAAGATAACAGAATGGGTAGTTTATTGACTTTAAAATTACATTTCAAAAGGAACTCTAAACCCCCAATTTAAAAAGGAAAAAAAAGTATTAATGATAATAAGATAAGGAATTATGTACAATATCTTATCTCATGTTTAATATAATGTTTAATCCAGTTCAACTTGAAAACTGCATTAGAAGAAAAAAATTAAGCACATTCAAGCCTCCTTGACTATAAGAATTACATAACATATTTCTATTTAAATAATGAGGTGTGAAAAGTGAAAGTAAAACAAAAAGTAAACTCGGAAAAACCTTAGGTTTTAGCTAAAACAAAGAAAACAATAATTTCTTACACTTTTAGTATAAAGTATATAAAATGCAAACATTGATATATAGAAGTGTAACAATTTAAGATTCAAACTTTAAGTATGATAATATTAATAAATGTAATGTAGGCTTAGAATTACTTAATAAAAATAGTTTGCCTACTGCACTGCTCCAGAACATAAAACATTCAATGTATTAGTACAAAACAGCATTTTTAAGAAGGATTTAAAAAAATTTTTCTCAACCTTTGCAACCTTTTTTTAAAAAAAAAATCAACATTTCTTCAGTTTTTTTATTGGAACATGCAACAGACTTCCTAAGAATAAAAAACAATAGTGAGAAATTGAGAAATTTGAGTGAGAAATGCCTTTTTCTAACATATTTTATGTTATTGGAATATACCAGTCAAATCAATAACACTGAAATTCTTTACTTAAACAAGCAAGCTTGTTCTTTAAAGAGTGAATATTTGGAGAAAGTTTGCCAGTGTCAAGCTCCATTAAAATCTTTTGTAATAATTCTAATGTTTTCCAGACTTCTTTAGTGTAAATCAGATTAAATAAATATATTAGGCCAAGGAGCAAAGCACAAGACTATGAACCCTGTCAGCACCTCTCTGCCTTCCAGCTCTCTCCCAGTCTCTAAAGGATCATCCATGGAGCCACCCTGTGTGATGATCCTCACTGTCTGCTGTTTCAGTTCATCCAAACGAGCTTTCATACAGTAACACTGTCGGATTAAAGACTGATATCGAGCAGCCCATCCCTTTTCCACACATCACTGCAGTGATGAGGAACTGCGGCAGCGGTGATGAAGCGCTAAAAAGGGCGTGTTTGGTTTCACTTTTAAAGTAACGCGTCTTTTTACTGAGTAAATCTACACCTTTAAGCGAGTGAGTACTTTGTGATTTGCTTACAATAATAACGTGCTAAATGGTAAATTGTGGTTTAATGATAAAATATTTTTCAGAGATGTATTTATGTGTGACTCTGCCGATGCTCTTCATCTTTATGGAGTCTCATGCAGGTATGATGCATCTTTCTCTCATATATATGCTGTGTGTGTGTGTGTGTGTGTGTGTGTGTGTGTGTGTGTGTGTGTGTGTGTGTTAAAAATCTCTTTTATTAGAGGTAAACTTGATTGTATTGTTATGATGAGCGGAAAAGATGGGAAACGCATTTCGATATGTTACTGCAAAATCTTTTGTATAATGACCAAAATAGAAACAATACATGGTAAACAATTTCTGGTATTGTCTGTGATCCTGGTGTGTCAGTACTGATGTGCAATTATAAAGCATAATATATTTAATAATAAATAAATATATGTCTGAGTATGTATGTATGTTATATATATATATATATATATATATATATATATATATATATATATATATATATATATATATATATACACTGTATATGTATGTATGTGTGTGTTTTGTTTGTTTGTTTTTTTTAAACTTATTAATTCAAAGTGCATGATAGTGTTAACACTGAAAAATGAAAAGAGAATCTTAAATTGTTTTAGTTGCTGTAAGAATATTATTAATTAAATCTTGCGTCATGATGAGATTATTGGATAGTGTTTTTATTCTAACCACTAGGTGTCAGTAACGGCACATTTATCAGCAAGCGGTGTAGAGGATCTTATCCAGAATTGTTGTTGCGGGGAGATCAGTTGTTGCATGTGCAGACCTGAAACGTAATAAAAGAGATGGTGATGTTCACCAATATTCTATACGGAAAGAGGAAAACCACCTGTCACTGTGAATTGGACTGGAAATATTGATTGTGATTGGCAAACTTTTAAACAAGCAGGAGCTGTAAGCAGTGGTCCATGATGAAGAATGAGATGCAAAGATGATAACATTGCGTCAATTTGTAAGCATGATGTCCAGCATTCCATGGGGTTTATGGTCATATAATAATTTGAATGGGGAAAACCCCATGGAGGCTTGTTGGACCTCTCATTCTGTGAAGAATAGGGGCTTAGCCACTTACAGTATCCCAGTTATGTGCATCATCATGAATTAACTCCTGAATCATTTTTGGAGGCTTTGATCAATCGCTCTCTATTTGTGGATGATAAATGCTCATGAGGATCGAATTAATCCATACAAACATTCCTTTTTTGGGACCAACATTTGTGTCATCTCTTTTATTGCTTGTTTATTCTTTGTCATTTGATATAGTTTATCTTACGTTCTAGCAACATACTGGCTGAAGAGTGCCGTGGTTGTCTGGTTTTACTAAACATTGATAACTTTCACTTGCTCGAAACCCTCCTTAAGCATAATATATTGAATAAATCTCTATTTTATTGGTGACTAATAGTATACAGTGGTACACACCGTAATGGAACTGCAGGTTTTAAAAGATAAAAGTAGAAATAACAACATAAATGTCAGACTTGTTATATTTCGTTAATGTGATCTTGCAACATAAAAAATATCCAAGAAAAAAGATATTAAATCATTAGTAACATTTTAAATAATAATTCTAATGTTTTCCAGACTTCTTTAGTGTAAATCAGATTAAATAAATATATTAGGCCAAGGAGCAAAGCACAAGACTATGAACCCTGTCAGCACCTCTCTGCCTTCCAGCTCTCTCCCAGTCTCTAAAGGATCATCCATGGAGCCACCCTGTGTGATGATCCTCACTGTCTGCTGTTTCAGTTCATCCAAACGAGCTTTCATACAGTAACACTGTCGGATTAAAGACTGATATCGAGCAGCCCATCCCTTTTCCACACATCACTGCAGTGATGAGGAACTGCGGCAGCGGTGATGAAGCGCTAAAAAGGGCGTGTTTGGTTTCACATTTAAAGTAACGCGTCTTTTTACTGAGTAAATCTACACCTTTAAGCGAGTGAGTACTTTGTGATTTGCTTACAATAATAACGTGCTAAATGGTAAATTGTGGTTTAATGATAAAATATTTTTCAGAGATGTATTTATGTGTGACTCTGCCGATGCTCTTCATCTTTATGGAGTCTCATGCAGGTATGATGCATCTTTCTCTCATATATATGCTGTGTGTGTGTGTGTGTGTGTGTGTGTGTGTGTGTGTGTGTTAAAATCTCTTTTATTAGAGGTAAACTTGATTGTATTGTTATGATGAGCGGAAAAGATGGGAAACGCATTTCGATATGTTACTGCAAAATCTTTTGTATAATGACCAAAATAGAAACAATACATGGTAAACAATTTCTGGTATTGTCTGTGATCCTGGTGTGTCAGTACTGATGTGCAATTATAAAGCATAATATATTTAATAATAATAAATATATGTCTGAGTATGTATGTATGTTATATATATATATATATATATATATATATATATATATATATATATATATATATATATATATATATACACTGTATATGTATGTATGTGTGTGTTTTGTTTGTTTGTTTTTTTTAAACTTATTAATTCAAAGTGCATGATAGTGTTAACACTGAAAAATGAAAAGAGAATCTTAAATTGTTTTAGTTGCTGTAAGAATATTATTAATTAAATCTTGCGTCATGATGAGATTATTGGATAGTGTTTTTATTCTAACCACTAGGTGTCAGTAACGGCACATTTATCAGCAAGCGGTGTAGAGGATCTTATCCAGAATTGTTGTTGCGGGGAGATCAGTTGTTGCATGTGCAGACCTGAAACGTAATAAAAGAGATGATGTTCACCAATATTCTATACGGAAAGAGGAAAACCACCTGTCACTGTGAATTGGACTGGAAATATTGATTGTGATTGGCAAACTTTTAAACAAGCAGGAGCTGTAAGCAGTGGTCCATGATGAAGAATGAGATGCAAAGATGATAACATTGCGTCAATTTGTAAGCATGATGTCCAGCATTCCATGGGGTTTATGGTCATATAATAATTTGAATGGGGAAAACCCCATGGAGGCTTGTTGGACCTCTCATTCTGTGAAGAATAGGGGCTTAGCCACTTACAGTATCCCAGTTATGTGCATCATCATGAATTAACTCCTGAATCATTTTTGGAGGCTTTGATCAATCGCTCTCTATTTGTGGATGATAAATGCTCATGAGGATCGAATTAATCCATACAAACATTCCTTTTTTGGGACCAACATTTGTGTCATCTCTTTTATTGCTTGTTTATTCTTTGTCATTTGATATAGTTTATCTTACGTTCTAGCAACATACTGGCTGAAGAGTGCCGTGGTTGTCTGGTTTTACTAAACATTGATAACTTTCACTTGCTCGAAACCCTCCTTAAGCATAATATATTGAATAAATCTCTATTTTATTGGTGACTAATAGTATACAGTGGTACACACCGTAATGGAACTGCAGGTTTTAAAAGATAAAAGTAGAAATAACAACATAAATGTCAGACTTGTTATATTTCGTTAATGTGATCTTGCAACATAAAAAAATATCCAAGAAAAAAAAGATATTAAATCATTAGTAACATTTTAAATAATAATAATAATAATAATAAATAAAATAAAATAAAAACCTGCAGCACTCTAATTGCATACGTCTGCACACCCTTTCATATTGGCTCTAATTGTCTTCAGATTATCCAGTCACAATCGAAAATAGCCCTCATTCACCGGACAACAATAAGGGTCATGTTCACACTTCATGTAAAAACGTATATTTTTCGCTTTTGGTTTTGGTCTTTCGTCCACACTGTGACGGCGTTTTAAGTCAATGAAAAAGTAGCTTTTTACAAAAGTGCATACATGTAAAAATGCTGTTTTCGCGTCACAATATGAACTGTGGACTGAACTGCAGTAGCATTTTAATCATGTGACGGTGTCTGTCCTCAACATTACCATGAAGTCTCTAAGAGCCGGAAATTACATAAACAGTAGGTAGAAATCATGCAGGTCGATACGGAAGCGCATTGCATCTACTAAGAGGAGAAAAACAAATCACAGAAAGGATCTCATAATTATTACTGAATATCTCATAATTATGTCTTATTATCTAATAATTATGACTTACTATCTCATAATTATTACTTAGTATCTCATAATTATGAGATAAATGGGGGCAGTCTGTGGCAGGGGAGCGTTTTAGCGCCTGACATCGAATCTGATGTTGCTACTGGACATTTAATCGCTGACTGCCCCTCCTGCTATTATTATTATTATTATTATTATTATTATTATTATTATTATTATTGGTAATATTTCATTATTAGATTTTAAAATATGAGGATTTTATTATTATTATTATTAATAAATATTATTATTGTTATTATTGTTAGTTATTATTATTATTATTATTATTATTATTATTATTATTATTTATTTGTTTGTTTGTTTATTTTAACATTGACTACTAATATGTTAGATATTCTGACTGTCCACTTGATAAAACAAACTTTTAGTCAGTGAGGAAATGTCCATAGCTAATAAACTAATATAACAGTCATTAAGCTAAACCATATGTTATCTGCTATATCTCAATGGTTGCGCAATGAGACGCTTCCGAGCAAAGAATGCAGTCAGATCCGGTGTAATGCTCTAAAATGCTCCACTGCCACAGACTTCCCCAACCTATGTCATAATTATGAGATACTAAGTCATAATTATGAAATAATAAGTAATAATTCTGAGATAATAAGTCATAAGTATGAGATCCTTTCTGTAATTTTTTCCCTCTTTAAATTCAATGTGCTTTCATAGTTGGTCGAAGCGTCATAAGTTTTTTTTTTTTTTTTAACAAAACAGCCTTTTTATATGTATGCGGTATAGTATAGATGTAGCCTTAATTGATTCTGAAAGTCAGCTTGTGCTGTAGTATTTGCTTGACTGCTATTGGTGCATTCTACTAAAAGCCATGGGCCACAAAGACCTTCCTAGGGAACTTACAAACTTAATCGTTGAAAGGTGCCAATCAGGAGAGGAATATAAAAGAATATTGAAGGCACTGAATATACCATGGAACACTGTCAAAACCATAATAAGTAATTGAAGAAAATGTTTGTGGTGGAAAATGAATGCAGTTTCCACTCCTTGAAATGTGTTCTTTTATTTTATAAGCTCAACAGTCCCAGTTTAATTTAAATGCCCCAGTGTATATTAACCATTTAGGAATTACAAACATTCGTTTACATGCTTACTATACTGGTTCAAAGGTAATTAAACAAACCAACTAAATACATTTCTGAAGTGTAAATTCCAATGACCCAGTTCCATTTGGAGTCATATATACTGTACCAGTGTCATAACATTGCTTCCACCATGTTTGACAGATGATGTATGCTTCATGAGTCTTTCTTTTCCTTCTCCATGTCTTTTTCTCCTTATAATTCTGGTGAAAGTTACAAAGAATCTTGCCCTGATCTGGACAGGTTTTTTTTTTTTATGTATTCTAGCAAAGTCTAATCTGTCCTTTCTATGAGCACAAGGAGGTGTGGTGTTTGTTTATTTGTGTATATGTTCAGAAAGCCTTATTCTTATTGACTTGATCATTGTAGTTATTATTAGTTCAGGTAGCAAAGAAATTAAAAGATCTGAAAATCTGAAAAGAAGGTGTACAGGTAAAATGCAGTCTGTCTTGTTGTATTTAGAAAATATATGTTAATATTCAGCATTTATATGTTTTCTGAAAACACAGAGCTATTAGAGGTGGTTGGTCCGGACGCTCCTGTTTTTGCTGTAGCTGGTGAAGACTTGGTTCTGCCTTGTTTAATCAAAGCCAAAACCAGTGCTGTGGACATGACAGTGGAGTGGTACAAACCAGACAGAGATAATTCATTAGTGCATTTGTATAAGGATCATGAAGATGCTAATGAAAATCAGGCTCAGACGTACAGAGGAAGAACTTCAGTTTTTAAAGAGGAGCTACAGAATGGCAACACTTCACTCAAACTCTCAGCTATTGGAGATTCTGATGAAGGAGATTACAGGTGTCTTGTTGAAGATAAATCCATGTCCAGTGAGACCACTGTTCATGTCATTGTTGAGGGTAAGATCTATTTTCATTTAAAAGAATTACACAGTGAAAATTTGATTGTACAAATGTTCAGCAGCAGTGGTCCCATTATTTTTCACACTGAACAACTAGTGGTACTGGACTGCTTATCATTAAGATTATTTAAACATATTTTCATGATTGAAATATTTTGTATGCTTTAATAATCATTAAGCTAAAAGCATTATAGAACTATAGATTTTTTATTTACATAGCGACATAGGCTGTTTAACCTAAAATCAGTTGGAAATTATCAGCCATGTTTTCATTCTGAGAATAACAAAGCTAAATGTTTTCATCTTAATTAAAACAATATATTTTTAATGATTGCAGTTCAGGGAAGCCACCCAGTGATCACAATGGAGAGTTATGATCATTCAGGAGGGATTAATCTAGTGTGTGAGTCCAAAGGCTGGAAACCTGAACCTGAGGTTTTGTGGCTGGATGAAGAAGGAGTTACTCTGCCTGCTGAAGAGACACAGATACACAGAGACACTGAGGGTTTCAGTTTGAAAGGCCGCATCACTGTTCACGTTTATAGCCACTCCAAAAGATTTCACTGCAGGTTTCAACAGCAACGTCACATGATGGAGACAGAGGTTCTTATTATTAGTAAGTGTCTATCATTAAATCTAAGATTGACTATACCATTTTACTGTAATCATTACAGAAGTGATCATCAATAATGACCTATTACTACTATTTTTGCATCATATTTTATTTTACTGTATGTATTTTTTTCAGTCACATTGCTTTTGGTTAAAGTGTTTTAATTGTATTGCTTCATTCTTGCTCTGTTTTTAAATATCTGGAAACTTGTAAATATATAAATGCTTTATTTTAGGTCCATTCTTTGCTGCTTGGAAATGGATTGTTGGCATTTCGATTTCAGCATGTCTTGTTGCTGTTGGGTTGATTATAGCTTTAGTTCTATGTTATAAGAAAGGTAATTTTTTATATACTTTTCATTCATAACACCTCAAACATAAATTATACTTCAGTTTAAACCATAGCTTTAGTTCCCACTAATTTCCTGGGGGTCACCCTGTCCTCATATTAAAATGTTTTTTCACACTCATTTGACTTTACATGGGGCTTTTATAATGAGATGATTATCAATATCTGGTGTGTTAGAGCACAAAAACATGACTATGTTTAGAAAAAGACCAGGTTAATGAACCTGTGAAGTGTGAATCTTTTACATGAATATTGTCATATGTTAAATATTAACTTTTAATATCAACTATTTTCAAAGCAACACAAACAGGAGCTGGAAAAAGTTAATTACACCTGAACTTTTTATATTTTATAAAAAAAATATAAAAAAAAACCTGATGGATGAATTTCTATTGCCTTTTACAGCAAAGCTTTAAATTTGTTTGCATATTTGCATTTTCGCCTTTTTGTTTGTAATGATTAGTGCTAATGTAAAAGCTAAATATTGCTACCAAATTATAAGCAGCTAAAATTATAATCTATCTGAATATAATGAGGATGCAAAGAAAAAGAGGGTCTGTAAGAAGATAATAGATATTAATACATCAGACAGAATATGTTAAATTATTTGTGTTGAGAATGTCTCATAACTCACCAATAAACATCAAGTTCCACTTTGTGTAGTGTGTAGTATATTTCACAGATATATAACAAAGAGTAAATAAATGCCATCACTGATTAAAATGCATTATTTAAATAGCACATCCTACTTATCCTACACTTTAAATCATTTTTTTTTTAAACTAATTCGTTTTCTTATAATAGTTTAAAGTGCTAAAAAAAGCAGGTAAAAATTAAGTGCTTTTAAATATCATAATCTATGAAGGTAATTAAATGTAATTACAAATCTAACTGGAATTTTTTTTACATTTAAATTTTACATTTAAATATTTTTAAAATAATTTTGTTTGATATTTACATTTAAAATACAGAAACTCAAAATCAATTATTAAAAGGCAACATTGTTTTTGTTGCAAAATACTTCTGTGACATGTTTTACTTACATACGTTTTCAAACCCTGTGATGTAGAAGAAGGCAAGTTTTTCAGATGAAAGAGATTACCTTAAAAAGGACAGAATTATTGTACATTAGCATTGGCATTCACCTGCGCATTATTAAAGTGGCTGTGATAGTTTCTAGATAAAAAAAAAAAAACTATTGCTAAAAGATTCATGATTTTGCAGTAAATCTGAAGGAAATTAATACCATAATTAAATACCATAAGGCAAAATAATACAATTGTAAGGTTTTTATATAAATGGCCAAAGATTTACACACAAACAAGTACAATCTCTACAAAGTCTTTAGATATATGTGTTTTTCTCATATTAAACCATTTTCTTTGATTGGATGTATGTGATTTTGGCATGTCCCGCAGACTGCTCAGCTAACCTCAGTGAGTGTAAAAATAGGATAAATGACATAAAATGTCAAGAACTTTAGAATTAACCTTATTGTCCTCAACAAGTTTGATAAAACAAGTCAATTTGATTTTTTATATTTTTTTCTCATAATAATATAAAGCATTTTGCACGTGGCCCTGAATTTGCTGTCCACCCCTTTTATAATGTTATAAATGCCCCTTAAAGAATCCCTCTAAAGTTCTCAGTGATTGAGGTGGAAAGTAACAAATCACATTCACTCACCTTACTGTAAATGAGTAGGTTTTTGTGTACTCTACATTTGAAAGTTGTTTTAAAAATCTGTAATTTTACTTTTACTAAAATATCGTTTGAAGTATTATGATTTAAAATGTAGTGAAGTACATCTGTTTATTTAGAATATAATCTAAATAAAAATAATTATAATATAAATAAAAATAATGCAAGGGTTAAAAAAAAATCCCACCTTGGAAACTACTGCGAATTTGCATCGCTTCACAGACCAGTCAGAAGTGCTACCTCCTTGCACATCAGCTAGCTGCACAACTTAAGAATATGCCACCAAAGAGCATTCCATATATGTGAATTATAGAGAACTAAGAATGCATAACTTATTGAAATGGTTCAAAATAATGTTAAAAGATTTGAATTTCCCACTGAGCAAAGTGGGATAAATAATCAGAAAATGGAAGCTGCACCACACAACCCAGGCACTGCCAAGAAAATGCCATCCATTAAAACTTCTCCAAACATGACATGTGATTGTCAAAGTCTTTTACATCAATACTGTTATATGTTTTATATTAACATTTAATATCATCTATTTTTAGGGAAAAGGACAAAGGAAAAAGGTAATTACATCTAAACATATATTTTATTTTTAAAATATTACCAAAAAACCTGATATTTTAACTAGTATTACCTTTAAAGCAAATGCTAATACAGTAATCTATATTGTGTATTTTCACCTCTTTGTTTGTAATGATTAGTGCTAATGTACAATGTTCTGTAGTGTACCATTTAGATTTAGCAAATAAATAACATGAGGAGAAATATTAAATATTATAACTGCAATTTGATTTGATGTGTTTTGGTACATTATTAAAATGCTTATTCTAGTTAGCACTGTATACGTCTTTTTAAAATGATTTATTAAAAACTAATTCATCTGTTTTATCATCAGAGATTAATGAGCTGAAAAACAATGCAGGTAAGAATGAAGTGCTTTTAAAATCATATCACTGTAATCAAATGTATTCACAAATCTAACTGGGATTTTGTGACACTGTATTGATAGCTTTGACTTTAACATGGTGAAGAGTCACAGGAAGGTGCAGATTGGGCCGAAGTTATAATTTATAGCTTCTTTTTTTTATAGTAAACTAAACCAGACATTATCCAATCCATAGAGAGACCTTTAATACCTGCTTTTCCTTTAAACCTTTCAGTTCAGTTAAAAACAGCTTTTATTTGTGATTTACACTGCATCTTTTAACAGAATTTAGACCCCTGACCAATTACCTTTTATTACTATGTAACAAATGGTAATTTTAATTCTGTTCACTATTTCATTGTTAATCTCTGGAACTCAGTCAATTATTGTAAAGGCATTGTACATTACAGCACAGTGAAAATCTTTCCTTCAAATATCCTAGCTTTTTAGATCCTTGGGGTCAGAGAGCATGGTCAGCCATGGTACAGTAGCTCTGGAGCAAAAAAAATAAAAAAAAGGGCCTTGCTCAAGGGCCCAACTGTGGCTGTACGGAAGTGCTGGAGCTTGAACCCCGACCATATGATCAGTAACCCAGAGCCTCGTATTCCCATCCAAGTATTAACAAGCCTGAACCTGCTTACATTCTGAGATCAGATTATATCAGATCTTCATGTCTACACAAGAATATTAATTTAGAATACACATATTAGGTGGATTAGATTTGGACCTTTATCAGGCATGTCCCAGACAATGGGATGTATGTTTGGCAGCACCTTTTTATATTTATATATATTTTTATATATTTAAATATTTTATATTTTCTAGTTTCAGAGGTTTGATTTAACAAACATGAAACTAAATCACACCACCAATTAACTACATCTCCATGACACATTGTGATTGTCTCTGTCTTTTACATCAATTCTGTCATATGTTTAATACTAATATTAAATATCATCTATTTTCAGACCAACAGATACAGGCGATGGGAAAAGGTACTTACACATAAACGTCTATTAAATTTAGCAAAAACCAAAAATCTATGATAATTGAACTATTTTCTTTACAGTAAATGCTATTAATTTGTTATGCCTTTTCTTGCTCTTATTTTGTAATAATTGGTGCTAATATATAAGCTAATTAATGTTACAAAATTTATGGCAGCTAATATCATTTATTCCGATTAACTAACATTTATTTTTATAATCGATTAATCTGATGATTTTTTTATTTTATATATATATATATATATATATATATATATATATATATATATATATATATATATATATTTTATATTTAGTTTAAAAAATGAAAAACATTAATATTATGTTATGTTATAAAATGTCATGCCTTGGATGACTTGGGATGCACATTATGGAAAATCCAAAAGCTAGTTGGAACTTAATACACCTTTTTAAATTATTTATTAAAAAATAATTCATGTGTTTTATTCTCAGAGAATAAAGATCTGAAAGAAAATGCAGGTGAGAATTAAGTGTTTTCAAAATAATATGTATCACTGTAATCAAACACAATCAAAAATATTACTCAAATTTTGTTACACTGTATTGACCGTTTTGACTTTTACCATAATGAAGTCACAGGAGGGAGCAGAGGACTGGCTGAAGATACCAGCTTATCCTTTAAACCTTTCAGTTCAGCTCAGTTAAAAACAGCTTTTATTTGTGATTTACATGCCGACTTTAAACAGTATTTAGACCCCTGACCAATTACCTCATGAATTACAAGTGGTGCATTGTAATTTCATTCTGTTCACGATTTCATTGTAAAACACTGGAACTCAAAGTCAGTTATTATAAGGCACCATTGTATCTTGTTGGGAAATATTTTGTGTGAAAAATAAAAAATATATATTTTGCGTACAAAAATATTTAGCCCCTGTGACGGCGGTTGTGAACAAGTTTCAGGAGTCTTAAAAGCAGTCGGCTGCGTTTCAGCAGTACCTCACTCGCCGATCTTGTGGGGCTGTTTGGTTGGGGGGACGGTATACACTTCACGCTATGGTGTCCATCCCCCCCCAGCACCACCAAGAGGACAAGCCATTGATTCTGCCACAAGATGTGTTTCAGAGCATGGCCCCCGTCCAGCGGACATCTCCCCCCACTTCCGCCCAAAGTCTCGGTACGAATGGGGATGACCCACCTCTCAGGAGGCGTCAACGGCCGCAAAATGCTGCTCTCGCGAGGTGTCATCAGCTGCGAGGCTCTACCCCAGCTGCTCTGAGTGGGTCAGAGGCCAGCCCTGAGGGGTTGTTTCCCCTGAGGAATTTTCTGACAGCTTGAGAGGGGCTGCCAGAGGTCTCCCAGTGGGTCCTGCGGACTATAGAGAAGGGCTACGCGATTCAGTTCGCATCTTCTCCTCCCCGGTTCAAAGGGTTGTGTCCCACCCTGGTGGGACCTGAGCAGGCTCTGGTCCTGGAACAGGAAGTGTGCACTCTCCTGGGGAAACAGGCCTTTGAAGGTGATTCCCCTCGGTTCCAGGGTCAGGCTTCTACATCCCGTACTTTGTTGTTCCGAAGAAGGATGGTGGGTTGCGTCCCATTCTGGATCTTTGCTCCTTGAACCGCTCACTTATGAGGCTCAGGTTCAGGCTGCTTACCCTCAAAGAGGTTGTGACTCAGATCAGGTCCGAGTATTGGTTTGTGACGATAGATCTGAAGGACGCGTATTTCCACATTTCCATCCTTCCCGCACACAGGAGGTTCCTGAGGTTGGCTTTTGGGGTGAAGCTTACCAATATCGGGTCCTTTCGTTCAGCCTAGCACTCTCACCCCGTACCTTCACGTAAACACAGCACTGACCCCGCTGCGGTTCCAGGGCACCCGCATTTTGAATTATATCGACGACCGGTTGATATTGGCTCGTTCAGCTCTTTATGATTTATGTGGCTCGAACCTAACATTTCCCATGACACAAGATACAACATCCATTTGAACACAAACAGAAAGAAAAGAAACATTTCAGTGTCTAAAAAACAAAAAGATAAATGTCTTGAAGTGGCCCAGTCAAAGTGCTGATCTCAGTCTTTTTGAGAATATGTGGCACAATTTGTAAAGTGCATTTTACATGCGTCATTCAATCAGACCAACCTGGAGCCTAATAGTTAAAATCACCTTGTGACTGTGTACAAAACTGGTACATACTGTATGCATAATGTGCACTGTATTGAGTTTTTTAAAAATATTTCCTGACCAAAAAAGTCACCTTGCAATAATTGATTTCAAGTTGCAGTGGTTAAAAATAAAATATTGAACAGAGTAAAATTTTAATCTGTAAATTCAGTAATATGAGATAATTAGTCAGGGGTGTAAATAGTTTTGCAAGGCACTGTACATTACAGCACAGTGAAATTCTTTCCTTAAAATATCCAAGCTTTTTAGAACCTTGGGGTCAGAGTGCAGTACAGTACAGTACTCTGAAGAAAGGGATGTGTTCCGAGAACTGATATTTTTTTGGACTGGTACATAATTGGGTCAATTCCAGACTACCGATAAACTTCAGGACAAACTGTAGTGTTATCGATACTTCGGTTTTAATGGCGAATTAAAAGTTGCTGCTTGTCATTTTCCATGCCTGTATGATGTAATCACGTGGCCAACGTTTCCTCATTGGACGTGTGATATCCATGCGCATGTGCGGTGTGTTCGTGTGTGTGTGTGTGTGTGTGTGTGTGAGAGAGAGAATCATGGCGGTAATGTTGTAGGTTAAAACTGTGTGTTCACGTTGCAAAACTAAGCGACACCAGTGCCAGATGTAACATATGCAGCAGTGTAACAGTGAACAAAGGAGGCAAAACAATTAAAACAAAACACGCTTTTACCTCCAGCAATGCACTTTATTTACTGTCTCTCATCTCCACCTGCAACTCTCCTGCCTCAGCCTCAAGCGAAGGTTACAGTCATGATAAAATAAATCTTTAGGTTGTACTAGTAGTTTTGGGTCTCCGGTCTACAGTCATTAGAAAAGCGCCCTCTAGAGGTAAATTTCTGATGCAGTGTGCCGTTGGTTTTTACATGTGAGATTGCAATCGCTTGCATGTAGAGCACTATATTATATTTATTATTTATAATTTATTAAATATATAATTGTATGCGTTAATAAATTTATTCATATTTATTTTATTTAGCAGATTTTCATAAATTAGCAAGTTTTCAGCAAGTATGATCCAACCTGTATTTCTGTGGTATGCTGAGGCTCTCTCTCTCTCTCTCTCTCTCTCTCTTTTTTTTTTTTACTGAAGGGCGTTTTTTAATAAAAAAAAAAAAAAAAGTGCTTCATGGGCCTTTTTCTTTTTGTTTAGAGGCATGTATAAACTGCAGTACTAATGTTCAGCAGTAAAATAAATTTAAATGTTCAACATTTTTTCACATCGTGTCTTTTTGAAACAAATTATAGAGAGTAGTACCGATTACAGTATCGATAAGCAAAATACAACTGTGTCAGGTTGGCAGTGCTGTAGCTTAAACCTCAAACTTCTGATCTGTTACCCAGATCTTTGCATCTTGCTCCTATTCAAGTACTAACAAACCTAAACCTGCATCAGATAAGATCAGATGTTAATGTCTACACAATAATATTAATTGTAACTTTATCAGGCATGTCCCAGACAGTGGGTCATATGTTTGCTAGCATGTCTTAATATTTTATATTTTCTGGTTTCAGAGGTGCAGAAAAAGACGATTGAAGGTAATTACACCAAAGCATATTTTTCCTATTATCATGAGAGCTGTAAGTAAAGAGCATGTATGTCTGTCTGTCAGTACTGCATGGCTGCTCAGCACAAGACACCATGAATATGACATTCATAAAACAATAATTTTTATATTTTATATTTCTGTTTTCAGAGCAGCAGAATCAGAAGATGAAAGATGGTAATTACACCTGATCTTTATTTTATCACTCAATTTAAATTAACCAAGCTGTAAATCTGAAGAAAATGATGACTAAAGAGCATTCCATAGAAGTAAGATATAAAGTATACAAATGCATGGATTATTGAAATGGTACAGTATAACATAATATCCAAATGTTTATAAAATGTATATTAACAATTAATGTAATCTATTTTCAGACCAACAAATAAAGAAACTGGAAGAAGGTAATTACACCTGATCTAATATATTATTTTGCAAATATCTAAAAATTGTGATATATGAACTTGTATTGCCTTTAAAGCAAATGATATACATTTATATTTTGCATTTTCACCTCTACAAGCTAATTAATGTACAAGCTAATTAATGCTACCAATTTATAGGCAGCTAAAGTCATTTATCTGCTTATTATCTGGGAGCAGTAAAGAAGGAGGGTTTTGTAAGAAGAGAAGAGAAACAAACACATCAGTCAGAAAACTTAAAATTACTTGTGTTCTGAAATTAATAACTGACCTGTAACATCAAGTTCCACTTTTCTGTACTGTGCTTTTAATATTTACATAAATTTATAACATAAGCAGAAACGTTAAACATTGTTATTGCAATCTGATTTTATTTTGTTACATTATTAAAATGCTTATACTAGTTGGCAATTCATGCATCTTCTAAATAATTATTAAAAACTAACTCATCTGTTTTATCATCAGAGATTAAAGAGCTGAAACAAAGTCCAGGTAAGTATGAAGTGATTTTAAAATCATAATGCAGTAATCAAACCTAATCACAAATCGTAGCAAAATGTATTATTACCAATGTTAATCCAGGTTTTTCTTTTTAGATATCAGTACAGTGCAGTTAAAAACTGTTTTTATTTGTGATATATATACAGTGTCTTTCAGTATTCAAACCCCTGTCCAATTACCTCAAATTACCGAATTACAAATGGTGCATTGAATTTTCATTCTGTTCACTGTTTCATTAAACAAACTTTGGAATTAAAAGTAAATTATTGTAAGGCACCATTGTATCTTTTTGGGAAATCTTTTTGTGAAAAAAAATGTAAGGACACAATTTCTATACCATTGGCATCGTCAAGTGCACTAGTTCATTAATTATAGCAAATAATCAGGCAAAAGAAGCTACATCACACAACATAGACACTGGCCTAAAAAAAAAGGGTTCAAATATCTTTAGCTCTAAGTAGACTTGTGATTGAAGTCACAGAGATTCCAGGAAAACATTTGAAGCAGTAGTGCAATGGTGCACCAGTCAAACATACCAAGAGCACTGCTAATCCTGGCCTGTGTGGACGGTGACAAGATAGAAGCCTCTATGTAAAGTGCCATTCGAGTGTAAAGACTCAGCTGTGATGTAGGAGACCAAGATAGAGCTTTCTATTTGCAGCTTTGCAAGCAAACTCAAACAAAAGTTTACAAAGCAACATTTCTGTGTCTTAAAAAAATGTCCTACAGTGGCCCAGTCAAAGTGCTGATCTCAGTCTTTTTGAGAATCTGTGGCACAATATGTAAAGTGCATTCTACAAGCGTCATTCAATCAACCAGACCAACCTGGAGCAAAATAGCCAAAATCACCTTGTGACTGTGTACAAAGCTGTTACATACTGTATGCACCTCAAAAGTCGTAAAGCTGACTTAACAAAATATACATTTTTGTGGTTTGAATACTTATGTAAGCAAGACTTTTGAATATTTTCCAACGAAAAAAATGTCAGCTTGTAATAACTGATTTTAATTTGTTTGAAAATAAAATATTGAACAGAGCGAAAGTTCACTACACAATCTGTAATTCAGTAATTTGAGATAATTAGTCAGGGGTATAAATAGTTTTGCAAGGCATTGTACATTACAGCACAGAGCCTTGTATTCCCATCCAAGTATTAACACGCCTGAAGCTGCTTTTCACGAACAGATAGGATGTTAATGTCTACACAAAAATAATTCAGAATACAAATGTTAGGTGGATTAAACTTTAAATTTTATCAGACATGTCCCAGACAGTGGTCATATGTTTGCCAGCACTTCTCAACCTTTTATATTTTCTGGTTTCAGATGAGAAGCAAAAGAGGATTGAAGGTAATTACACCATTTTCTTTCCTATTATCTGGAGATCTGTAAGTAAAGAGCATGTATTTCTGTCTGTCAGTACTGCATGGCTTCTCTGCACTAAATGCAATAAATATGACATTCATAAAACAATAATGTGAAGGCAAATCATTAGAACAGTCAGTGATTATAAGGAATCACCTTTTAGAAATTTTCTGTGAGGTTTTAGAAAGTGTAAAAAATGCTTATAGTGTAACCACAAGTGCTCTGTTTTTGTTTTTCCCAGAGAAAAAGAAATTTGGGATATTAGAAATTGTCAAATACACGTTGAAATAAGTCAGATTTGATCTAATATTGGTTTGTCCACAGCATCATTCATTAGATACAGTTGATGGTGATGCATGATGCCAGGCAGAGAAACATCCCTTTGTTGTTCCAAACGTCTGCTTGATTTTTATATAAACAGTGTTACTTGTTAAGCGAGTACCGTATTTTCGGAATATAAGCCGCTACTTTTTTCCCACGTTTTGAGCCCTCGGCTTAAACAACGAAGCGGCTAATTTATGAATTTTTCCTGGGTTTTTTCCCGGTTTCACAAACTTCAAGCCAAAAAACTAAGAGACATAACATTAGACCAATTAAATTTCTAGATATTGTCAGTCAGCAAAAAAAGAAGGCGGGTTCTGCAAGAAGTAAAGATACAAACACATAATTCAGAATACATTAAATTACTTGTGTTGTGAAAGTCATATTAAATACTATAACTGCAATTTGTTACAAAAATGCTGATGCTAGTTATTACTTTATACATCTTTTTTAATTATTTATTAAAAACTAATTCATTTATCATCAGAGATTAAAAAGCTGAAAAACAATGCAGGTAAGAATGAAGTGCTTTTAAAATCATATCATTGTAATCACAAATCTAACTGGGATGTTGTGACACTGTATTGATAGCTTTGACTTTAACATGGTGAAGAGACACAGGAAAGTGCAGATTGGGCCGAAGTTATAATTTATAACTTCTTTTTTTATAAGTGAAAATAACTGACATTATACAATCCAGAGAGAGACCTGTAATACTTTCCCTTTAAACCTTTCAGTTCAGATCAGTTAAAAACAGCTCTTATTTGTGATTTACACGGCATCTTTCAACAGTAGTCAGACCTTAGACCAATTAGCTCATATTAATAAGTTACAAATAGCAATTTTCATTCTGTTCACTATTTTATTGTAAATCCCTGGAACTCAGTCAATTATTGTAAGGCATTGTACATTACAGCACAGTGAAATTTTTTCCTTCAAAGAACAAGGGCCTTGCTTAAGGGCCCAACTGTGTCTGCTATGATCAGTAACCCAGAGCCTTGTATTCCCATCCAAGTACTAATAAGCCTGAACCTGTTTACTGAGATTCTAAAATCAGATAATATCAGATTTTCATGTTTACACAAGAATATTAATTTAGAATACACATATTAGGTGGATTTGATTTGGACCTTTATTAGGCATGTCCCAGACAGTGGGTAATATGTTTGCCAGCACTTCTTAATATTTTATATTTTCTGGTTTCAGAGGTTTGGATTCTCAAACATGAATCTTATCCACACCACTGATTAACTACATTTCCATGACACATTGTGATTGTCTCTGTCTTTTACATCAATACTGTCATATGTTTAATACTAATATTAAATATCATCTATTTTCAGACCAGCAGATACAGGCGATGGGAAAAGGTAATTACACATCAACTTCTATTTAATTTAGCAAATATCTGAAAAACTATGATAAATGAACTACAGTGGAACCCGGTTATTTCGATGTCCTAGGGGGACGCCAAAAAGCATCGAGATAACCGATGTTCGAGATAAACGAAAACCAATATGGCGGCAATATATTAACGTGCTTGAAATTTCTTTATGTACATGATGTGCGTTAATAAATGAGAATGTGCATGCACGTGTTTTTGGAGGTTTTTTACACAACAGCGTTGCCGCAATTTGTTTAATGAAGGCATGCTATAAAAATGTACATACATGTTTGTTTCAGCTCTGAAAAGTATCCTACACCTGTAGCATCTGTAAGGCTTGATTTTTCCTCCACTTCCGCGAGTTCATCTGCGGCTGCACAGTGCCGTCTCACTACCATATTTTCGCGTATATAAGATGCACCCTGGGTGAGGGGTATGTAAAACTTTCTATAAGACGCGTCTTATATACACGAAAATACGGTAGTGACATGGTGACGTGGCAAAAGCCGCCAATTGGTCATGCGGATCGAGATAACCGACGTTAAGTGGCAAATTTGCCCCCTTGTGCTCGAGATATTAGGGTTCGTCAACATAAAAGAATCGACATAACCGATTAAAAAATGCTAAGACAAAGCGAGAATTTGGCGGTTCCACTTCAAAAACGTCGACTTAATAGGGTTGGCGAGTTAACCGAGGTCGAGATAAGTGGGTTCGACTGTATTATTGTCTTTAAAGCAAATGCTATTAATTTATGTTATTAATGTTTTTCTCTTATTTTGTAATAGTTGGTGCTAATATACAAGATAATTAATGTTACCAATTTATAGGCAGCTAATATCATTTATTTGGATTAGGGAATCAACTAACTATTATTTCGATAATCAATTCATCTGACATTTTTTTTTATTTTATTAAATTTTTTCGAATAATCAGATAAAAAATTTAAAGTTTTAAAATGTTTATGTTATAAAATGTCATGAATTGGATGACTTGGGATGCACATTATAAAAAAAATGCAAAAGCTAATGAATCTGTTTTATCATCAGAGATTAAAGAACTGAAAGAAAATGCAGGTAAGAATGAAGTGTTTTTAAAATCATAATGTATCACTGTAATCAATCGCATTTAAAAATATCACTGGAATGTTGTTTCACTGTATTGACCTTTTTGACTTTTACCATATTGAAAGGTTACAGGAAGGAGCAGAGGAATGGCTGAAGATAAAAATTTTTGTTTGTGAAACCAGACAATTCAGATAGAAAACTGTGATACCAGCT
Source organism: Silurus meridionalis (assembly GCF_014805685.1). NCBI lineage: Eukaryota > Metazoa > Chordata > Actinopteri > Siluriformes > Siluridae > Silurus > Silurus meridionalis. The sequence goes on along the minus strand of NC_060889.1, from coordinate 22,117,796 downwards.
TTTCCTTTAAACCTTTCAGTTCAGTTAAAAGCAGCTTTTATTTGTGATTTACACAGCGCCTTTAACAGGATTCAGACACCTGACCAATTACATCATATTACTGAATTACAAATAGTGCATTAAATTTCAATTCTGTTCACGATTTCATTGTAAAACACTGGAACTCAAAGTCAGTTTTATAAGGTAACATTGTATCTTGTTGGAAAATATTCTGTCTGAAAAATGAAATATTTTGCTCACAAATATTCAACCCCTTTGATGAGAAAGCTGCCAAGTTACTATGATAATAGAAATTTCTTTAACAAGGACACAATTTCTCTACCAGTAGAATCTACTTGTGCACTAATGAATTAATTATAGCAATTATTCAAGCAAAAAGGAAGCTGCACCACACCACCCAGTAACTGCCAAGAAAATCCATTCATTCAAATATCTCTGTGTGAGCCAGGCTGGGAACTTTTACAGTTTAATATTAATGTCTCTTTAAGAGAAATGTACGGGAGTTTAGTGTAGCTGTGGGGGCACACGGTTTTCTTACTGAGTTCAGTGGAGTTATTATTATTATTATTATTATTATTATTATTTCTAAACAGTGAAAATTGTTGTCTATAAATGGAAGTGGAATTTTTAACCACTGGACCTGAGTAAGTCTGCCTGTACAATGTCTAACAAGAAGAAGACTTGTGATAGAAGTCACAGAAAAGCCAGCAAAGCTTTTGAAGGAGTGGTACAATGGTGCACCAGTCAAACCCACCAAAAGCACTGCAGAATCCTGGCCTGTGTGGGACGGTGACAAGATAGAAGCTGCTATGAAAAGTGCCGATTGAGTTTAGTGACTCAGCTGTCATTTTGGGAGACCAAGATAGAGCTTTTATATGCAGCTTATGTGGCTTAAACCTAAAATTTCCAATGACACAAGACACAACAACCCTATGAACACAAACAAAAAGATAAATGTCTTGAAGTGGCCCAGTCAAAGTGCTGATCTCAGTCTTTTTGAGAATATGTGGCACAATTTGTAAAGTGCATTTTACAATCGTTTTTTCAATCAACCAGAAGCATTAAAGCCAAAATCACCTTGTGACTGTGTACAAACTGGTACATACTGTATGCATACTGTATACTGTATTGAGTTTTTTCAAATATTTTCTGACCAAAAAAGTCATCTTGCAATAATTGATTTCAAGTTGCAGTGTTTAAAAATAAAATATTGAACAGAGTAAAATTTTAATCTGTAAATTCAGTAATATGAGATAATTAGTCAGGGGTGTAAATAGTTTTGCAAGGCACTGTACATTACAGCACAGTGAAATTCTTTCCTTAAAATATCCAAGCTTTTTAGAACCTTGGGGTCAGAGTGCAGTACAGTACAGTACTCTGAAGAAAGGGATGTGTTCCGAGAACTGATATTTTTTTGGACTGGTACATAATTGGGTCAATTCCAGACTACCGATAAACTTCAGGACAAACTGTAGTGTTATCGATACTTCGGTTTTAATGGCGAATTAAAAGTTGCTGCTTGTCATTTTCCATGCCTGTATGATGTAATCACGTGGCCAACGTTTCCTCATTGGACGTGTGATATCCATGCGCATGTGCGGTGTGTTCGTGTGTGTGTGTGTGTGTGTGTGTGTGTGAGAGAGAGAATCATGGCGGTAATGTTGTAGGGTTAAAAACTGTGTGTTCACGTTGCAAAACTAAGCGACACCAGTGCCAGATGTAACATATGCAGCAGTGTAACAGTGAACAAAGGAGGCAAAACAATTAAAAACAAAACACGCTTTTACCTCCAGCAATGCACTTTATTTACTGTCTCTCATCTCCACCTGCAACTCTCCTGCCTCAGCCTCAAGCGAAGGTTACAGTCATGATAAAATAAATCTTTAGGTTGTACTAGTAGTTTTGGGTCTCCGGTCTACAGTCATTAGAAAAGCGCCCTCTAGAGGTAAATTTCTGATGCAGTGTGCCGTTGGTTTTTACATGTGAGATTGCAATCGCTTGCATGTAGAGCACTATATTATATTTATTATTTATAATTTATTAAATATATAATTGTATGCGTTAATAAATTTATTCATATTTATTTTATTTAGCAGATTTTCATAAATTAGCAAGTTTTCAGCAAGTATGATCCAACCTGTATTTCTGTGGTATGCTGAGGCTCTCTCTCTCTCTCTCTCTCTCTCTCTCTCTCTTTTTTTTTTTTTACTGAAGGGCGTTTTTTAATAAAAATAAAAAAAGTGCTTCATGGGCCTTTTTCTTTTTGTTTAGAGGCATGTATAAACTGCAGTACTAATGTTCAGCAGTAAAAATAAATTTAAATGTTCAACATTTTTTTCACATCGTGTCTTTTTGAAACAAATTATAGAGAGTAGTACCGATTACAGTATCGATAAGCAAAATACAACTGTGTCAGGTTGGCAGTGCTGTAGCTTAAACCTCAAACTTCTGATCTGTTACCCAGATCTTTGCATCTTGCTCCTATTCAAGTACTAACAAACCTAAACCTGCATCAGATAAGATCAGATGTTAATGTCTACACAATAATATTAATTGTAACTTTATCAGGCATGTCCCAGACAGTGGGTCATATGTTTGCTAGCATGTCTTAATATTTTATATTTTCTGGTTTCAGAGGTGCAGAAAAAGACGATTGAAGGTAATTACACCAAAGCATATTTTTCCTATTATCATGAGAGCTGTAAGTAAAGAGCATGTATGTCTGTCTGTCAGTACTGCATGGCTGCTCAGCACAAGACACCATGAATATGACATTCATAAAACAATAATTTTATATTTTATATTTCTGTTTTCAGAGCAGCAGAATCAGAAGATGAAAGATGGTAATTACACCTGATCTTTATTTTATCACTCAATTTAAATTAACCAAGCTGTAAATCTGAAGAAAATGATGACTAAAGAGCATTCCATAGAAGTAAGATATAAAGTATACAAATGCATGGATTATTGAAATGGTACAGTATAACATAATATCCAAATGTTTATAAAATGTATATTAACAATTAATGTAATCTATTTTCAGACCAACAAATAAAGAAACTGGAAGAAGGTAATTACACCTGATCTAATATATTATTTTGCAAATATCTAAAAATTGTGATATATGAACTTGTATTGCCTTTAAAGCAAATGATATACATTTATATTTTGCATTTTCACCTCTACAAGCTAATTAATGTACAAGCTAATTAATGCTACCAAATTATAGGCAGCTAAAGTCATTTATCTGCTTATTATCTGGGAGCAGTAAAGAAGGAGGGTTTTGTAAGAAGAGAAGAGAAACAAACACATCAGTCAGAAAACTTAAAATTACTTGTGTTCTGAAATTAATAACTGACCTGTAACATCAAGTTCCACTTTTCTGTACTGTGCTTTTAATATTTACATAAATTTATAACATAAGCAGAAACGTTAAACATTGTTATTGCAATCTGATTTTATTTTTGTTACATTATTAAAATGCTTATACTAGTTGGCAATTCATGCATCTTCTAAATAATTATTAAAAACTAACTCATCTGTTTTATCATCAGAGATTAAAGAGCTGAAACAAAGTCCAGGTAAGTATGAAGTGATTTTAAAATCATAATGCAGTAATCAAACCTAATCACAAATCGTAGCAAAATGTATTATTACCAATGTTAATCCAGGTTTTTCTTTTTAGATATCAGTACAGTGCAGTTAAAAACTGTTTTTATTTGTGATATATATACAGTGTCTTTCAGTATTCAAACCCCTGTCCAATTACCTCAAATTACCGAATTACAAATGGTGCATTGAATTTTCATTCTGTTCACTGTTTCATTAAACAAACTTTGGAATTAAAAGTAAATTATTGTAAGGCACCATTGTATCTTTTTGGGAAATCTTTTTGTGAAAAAAAATGTAAGGACACAATTTCTATACCATTGGCATCGTCAAGTGCACTAGTTCATTAATTATAGCAAATAATCAGGCAAAAAAGAAGCTACATCACACAACATAGACACTGGCCTAAAAAAAAAGGGTTCAAATATCTTTAGCTCTAAGTAGACTTGTGATTGAAGTCACAGAGATTCCAGGAAAACATTTGAAGCAGTAGTGCAATGGTGCACCAGTCAAACATACCAAGAGCACTGCTAATCCTGGCCTGTGTGGACGGTGACAAGATAGAAGCCTCTATGTAAAGTGCCATTCGAGTGTAAAGACTCAGCTGTGATGTAGGAGACCAAGATAGAGCTTTCTATTTGCAGCTTTGCAAGCAAACTCAAACAAAAGTTTACAAAGCAACATTTCTGTGTCTTAAAAAAATGTCCTACAGTGGCCCAGTCAAAGTGCTGATCTCAGTCTTTTTGAGAATCTGTGGCACAATATGTAAAGTGCATTCTACAAGCGTCATTCAATCAACCAGACCAACCTGGAGCAAAATAGCCAAAATCACCTTGTGACTGTGTACAAAGCTGTTACATACTGTATGCACCTCAAAAGTCGTAAAGCTGACTTAACAAAATATACATTTTTGTGGTTTGAATACTTATGTAAGCAAGACTTTTGAATATTTTCCAACGAAAAAAATGTCAGCTTGTAATAACTGATTTTAATTTGTTTGAAAATAAAATATTGAACAGAGCGAAAGTTCACTACACAATCTGTAATTCAGTAATTTGAGATAATTAGTCAGGGGTATAAATAGTTTTGCAAGGCATTGTACATTACAGCACAGAGCCTTGTATTCCCATCCAAGTATTAACACGCCTGAAGCTGCTTTTCACGAACAGATAGGATGTTAATGTCTACACAAAAATAATTCAGAATACAAATGTTAGGTGGATTAAACTTTAAATTTTATCAGACATGTCCCAGACAGTGGTCATATGTTTGCCAGCACTTCTCAACCTTTTATATTTTCTGGTTTCAGATGAGAAGCAAAAGAGGATTGAAGGTAATTACACCATTTTCTTTCCTATTATCTGGAGATCTGTAAGTAAAGAGCATGTATTTCTGTCTGTCAGTACTGCATGGCTTCTCTGCACTAAATGCAATAAATATGACATTCATAAAACAATAATGTGAAGGCAAATCATTAGAACAGTCAGTGATTATAAGGGAATCACCTTTTAGAAATTTTCTGTGAGGTTTTAGAAAGTGTAAAAAATGCTTATAGTGTAACCACAAGTGCTCTGTTTTTGTTTTTCCCAGAGAAAAAGAAATTTGGGATATTAGAAATTGTCAAATACACGTTGAAATAAGTCAGATTTGATCTAATATTGGTTTGTCCACAGCATCATTCATTAGATACAGTTGATGGTGATGCATGATGCCAGGCAGAGAAACATCCCTTTGTTGTTCCAAACGTCTGCTTGATTTTTATATAAACAGTGTTACTTGTTAAGTGAGTACCGTATTTTCCGGAATATAAGCCGCTACTTTTTTCCCACGTTTTGAGCCCTCGGCTTAAACAACGAAGCGGCTAATTTATGAATTTTTCCTGGGTTTTTCGGTTTCACAAACTTCAAGCCAAAAAACTAAGAGACATAACATTAGACCAATTAAATTTCTAGATATTGTCAGTCAGCAAAAAAAGAAGGCGGGTTCTGCAAGAAGTAAAGATACAAACACATAATTCAGAATACATTAAATTACTTGTGTTGTGAAAGTCATATTAAATACTATAACTGCAATTTGTTACAAAAATGCTGATGCTAGTTATTACTTTATACATCTTTTTTAATTATTTATTAAAAACTAATTCATTTATCATCAGAGATTAAAAAGCTGAAAAACAATGCAGGTAAGAATGAAGTGCTTTTAAAATCATATCATTGTAATCACAAATCTAACTGGGATGTTGTGACACTGTATTGATAGCTTTGACTTTAACATGGTGAAGAGACACAGGAAAGTGCAGATTGGGCCGAAGTTATAATTTATAACTTCTTTTTATAAGTGAAAATAACTGACATTATACAATCCAGAGAGAGACCTGTAATACTTTCCCTTTAAACCTTTCAGTTCAGATCAGTTAAAAACAGCTCTTATTTGTGATTTACACGGCATCTTTCAACAGTAGTCAGACCTTAGACCAATTAGCTCATATTAATAAGTTACAAATAGCAATTTTCATTCTGTTCACTATTTTATTGTAAATCCCTGGAACTCAGTCAATTATTGTAAGGCATTGTACATTACAGCACAGTGAAATTTTTTCCTTCAAAGAACAAGGGCCTTGCTTAAGGGCCCAACTGTGTCTGCTATGATCAGTAACCCAGAGCCTTGTATTCCCATCCAAGTACTAATAAGCCTGAACCTGTTTACTGAGATTCTAAAATCAGATAATATCAGATTTTCATGTTTACACAAGAATATTAATTTAGAATACACATATTAGGTGGATTTGATTTGGACCTTTATTAGGCATGTCCCAGACAGTGGGTAATATGTTTGCCAGCACTTCTTAATATTTTATATTTTCTGGTTTCAGAGGTTTGGATTCTCAAACATGAATCTTATCCACACCACTGATTAACTACATTTCCATGACACATTGTGATTGTCTCTGTCTTTTACATCAATACTGTCATATGTTTAATACTAATATTAAATATCATCTATTTTCAGACCAGCAGATACAGGCGATGGGAAAAGGTAATTACACATCAACTTCTATTTAATTTAGCAAATATCTGAAAACTATGATAAATGAACTACAGTGGAACCCGGTTATTTCGATGTCCTAGGGGGACGCCAAAAAGCATCGAGATAACCGATGTTCGAGATAAACGAAAACCAATATGGCGGCAATATATTAACGTGCTTGAAATTTCTTTATGTACATGATGTGCGTTAATAAATGAGAATGTGCATGCACGTGTTTTTGGAGGTTTTTTACACAACAGCGTTGCCGCAATTTGTTTAATGAAGGCATGCTATAAAAATGTACATACATGTTTGTTTCAGCTCTGAAAAGTATCCTACACCTGTAGCATCTGTAAGGCTTGATTTTTCCTCCACTTCCGCGAGTTCATCTGCGGCTGCACAGTGCCGTCTCACTACCATATTTTCGCGTATATAAGATGCACCCTGGGTGAGGGGTATGTAAAACTTTCTATAAGACGCCGCCTTATATACACGAAAATACGGTAGTGACATGGTGACGTGGCAAAAGCCGCCAATTGGTCATGCGGATCGAGATAACCGACGTTAAGTGGCAAATTTGCCCCCTTGTGCTCGAGATATTAGGGTTCGTCAACATAAAAGAATCGACATAACCGATTAAAAAATGCTAAGACAAAGCGAGAATTTGGCGGTTCCACTTCAAAAACGTCGACTTAATAGGGTTGGCGAGTTAACCGAGGTCGAGATAAGTGGGTTCGACTGTATTATTGTCTTTAAAGCAAATGCTATTAATTTATGTTATTAATGTTTTTCTCTTATTTTGTAATAGTTGGTGCTAATATACAAGATAATTAATGTTACCAATTTATAGGCAGCTAATATCATTTATTTGGATTAGGGAATCAACTAACTATTATTTTGATAATCAATTCATCTGACATTTTTTTTTATTTTATTAAATTTTTTCGAATAATCAGATAAAAAATTTAAAGTTTTAAAATGTTTATGTTATAAAATGTCATGAATTGGATGACTTGGGATGCACATTATAAAAAAAAAATGCAAAAGCTAATGAATCTGTTTTATCATCAGAGATTAAAGAACTGAAAGAAAATGCAGGTAAGAATGAAGTGTTTTTAAAATCATAATGTATCACTGTAATCAATCGCATTTAAAAATATCACTGGAATGTTGTTTCACTGTATTGACCTTTTTGACTTTTACCATATTGAAAGGTTACAGGAAGGAGCAGAGGAATGGCTGAAGATAAAAATTTTTGTTTGTGAAACCAGACAATTCAGATAGAAAACTGTGATACCAGCTTTTCCTTTAAACCTTTCAGTTCAGTTAAAAGCAGCTTTTATTTGTGATTTACACAGCGCCTTTAACAGGATTCAGACACCTGACCAATTACATCATATTACTGAATTACAAATAGTGCATTAAATTTCAATTCTGTTCACGATTTCATTGTAAAACACTGGAACTCAAAGTCAGTTTTTATAAGGTAACATTGTATCTTGTTGGAAAATATTCTGTCTGAAAAATGAAATATTTTGCTCACAAATATTCAACCCCTTTGATGAGAAAGCTGCCAAGTTACTATGATAATAGAAATTTCTTTAACAAGGACACAATTTCTCTACCAGTAGAATCTACTTGTGCACTAATGAATTAATTATAGCAATTATTCAAGCAAAAAGGAAGCTGCACCACACCACCCAGTAACTGCCAAGAAAATCCATTCATTCAAATATCTCTGTGTGAGCCAGGCTGGGAACTTTTACAGTTTAATATTAATGTCTCTTTAAGAGAAATGTACGGGAGTTTAGTGTAGCTGTGGGGGCACACGGTTTTCTTACTGAGTTCAGTGGAGTTATTATTATTATTATTATTATTATTATTATTTCTAAACAGTGAAAATTGTTGTCTATAAATGGAAGTGGAATTTTTAACCACTGGACCTGAGTAAGTCTGCCTGTACAATGTCTAACAAGAAGAAGACTTGTGATAGAAGTCACAGAAAAGCCAGCAAAGCTTTTGAAGGAGTGGTACAATGGTGCACCAGTCAAACCCACCAAAAGCACTGCAGAATCCTGGCCTGTGTGGACGGTGACAAGATAGAAGCTGCTATGAAAAGTGCCGATTGAGTTTAGTGACTCAGCTGTCATTTTGGGAGACCAAGATAGAGCTTTTATATGCAGCTTATGTGGCTTAAACCTAAAATTTCCAATGACACAAGACACAACAACCCTATGAACACAAACAAAAAGATAAATGTCTTGAAGTGGCCCAGTCAAAGTGCTGATCTCAGTCTTTTTGAGAATATGTGGCACAATTTGTAAAGTGCATTTTACAATCGTTTTTTCAATCAACCAGAAGCATTAAAGCCAAAATCACCTTGTGACTGTGTACAAACTGGTACATACTGTATGCATACTGTATACTGTATTGAGTTTTTTCAAATATTTTCTGACCAAAAAAGTCATCTTGCAATAATTGATTTCAAGTTGCAGTGTTTAAAAATAAAATATTGAACAGAGTAAAATTTTAATTAATTAATTTGATAGAATTAGTCAGGGGTGTAAATAGTTTTGCAAGGCATTGTACATTAGAACAAAGTAAAATTCTGTCCTTAAAATATCCAAGCTTTTTAGAACCTTGGGGTCAGAGTGCAGTACAGTACAGTACAGTACCCTGGAGCAAAGGATGTGTTCCGAGTAAGTATGTTTTGTTTGAAGTATTGTAGTTCACTACATTTTTAATCACTTCTGTTACTGAGTAGAAAAAACAACAAATAAAATAATGCAAATAGGGAAAAAAAAATCGCACCCCGGAAACTACTGCTCATGCGCATCGCTTCACAGACCAGTCTGAGGTGCTACCTCCTCGCACATCAGGTAGCTGCACAGTGTAATAATGGCTGAGAGAAAATCAAGAAGTCAAGAAAAATAAAAACTTAACAAAGAGGAGAGAGCAAGATAATGAAGTCAGCTAATCATCTAGATTTTTAGAAAGAAAAGGGTGCATTATTTTATCAGTTACTCACAACAACCTTTAAAGTTAAAACATTATTTAAAAAAAATCTTTTTCCATGCAATCGAGCAAAAGTAATGGGACAACTCTGAGCTTCAGAAAAGAAGGAAAATCACCAAGAGGCAAAAAAAATCTAGGTTTGAACACCTTGGTGCAGTTTTTTTATGGATCAAAATTTACACCTGGAGTTTATGAAATAAGTGTTGTAGTAATAATAATTAGATTGTAATAATGAATTGTTTGAGTCAGAATAAATTGAAGAACCTCGTTGATAAAACCAGCCTGAATGATTCACAAGTAGAACTGAGTTGGTTCTCAAGTTCAAATCAATGAATCAAAGTTCCTGTTGCTATTTAAGCAAATGTCCATATTTCCTTCTGGAGCTGCTGTTGTGTGAACCATATCTCTCTTATTATCTTATCACTCGGATTATTATAATCCAGACCGTGTTTCAGTTGTCTGTGTGTGAGAGACCATACAATGGTGTCATTTGCTTTACTCTATACAGTATGCATAATTCCAGTTAATTTAATAAGCTGTTTAAATTGAGTTCCGTATTGTATCTTACGGACTGTCATAATCATTATGCTTAGTTATATTTATTGTTGTTACATGTATCAAAAAGTTCAGATAAATGAGGAATGAAGCCTTGTGGCCCAGAGTATAAATTAACCATTGGCCCTGAAACCCTGGCCTAGGCTACCCTACCCTGGATTCCAGTGATTCAGATTTAGCTGAAAGCGAAATTCTGATGAATTCTCATAAAACAAACCCCTGGTCATCTATAAGTGACCACTTTTACTTAAAGCACCAAAAATGCAACAGATTTATTATGCAGTGCATCCCGTTCGTGTCGCGCTCCTTCTGGAGTACTTGGAGGCGCTCCAGAATTTCACTGGGTTCTCATAGGGGCGTGGCGCATGCTCCAAAGCCGCCGAGCATTCAGCTGCCGATCCATTGCGGTAGGGCGATCCCGCTTTTGGTTTCGGTATTGGTCGGACCTTCTGTCATTGTAGTGACCACGCGATGGAAGCGGGAGTAACTCAATCATCATTTATTAATGTTTAGAAACGAAACCAGAATCCAGTTACGCACCGTAACGTAGGGAGAAATCCGAATGCTGGTAGAATCTGGAAAGCAGGTATGATCCGTGAGCACGTATAAATCCGCTTAGCGAATGCAGTCCGTAAAGCGGGTATGTATCCGCATCGCGAGTACGCATGGGTAATCCGTACAGTAAATGTAATCCGTCCAAATGGAACAGGAAGCAGGAACCAGCGGGGAATGCTGGCGGTCGGGAATCCAGATTACTTGCATGACTTAGTAGGTCTGACACCAGTGCTGATATAGGGCATCGGTAATGAGAGACACCAGCAGAACGAGGCAGCGTGACAGCTGCCGAGGGGGGCGTGGCAGGTCGATTCCTGACAAGATCCTACAAACTGTGAGGAAGAGTATCATTCAAACTAAAATTAAGGAAGTCACTCTGAACTTATTTTGGAAATAATTATTTTGAAATTGTGACATCTCAAAGACACTTTATGATGATTTTAAACCACCAAAGAGCATTCCATATATGTGAATTATACAAAACTAGGAATGCATACATTATTGAATTAGTACAAATTAATGTTGAAAAATTTGAAGCAAAAAAGGAATCAATAATCAGAAATTGAAAGCTGCACCACGCAACCCAGGGACTGCCAAGAAAACATCATCCATTAAAACTTCTCCAAACATGAACCTAAATCACATCACAGATGAACTACATCTTTATGATAAAGTATGATTGTCTAAGTCTTTTGCATCAATACTGTTATATATATATATATATATATATATATATATATATATATATATATATATATATATATATATATATATATATAAATAACAGTATTAATGTTAATGTTTATGTTTAACATAATATATTATTTATTTTTAGACCAACAGAAAAGGACAAAGGAAAAAGGTAATTACATCTGAACATTTCTTTTATTTTCAAAATGTCCAAAAAAAAACCTAGATATTACTAGTATTACCTTTAAAGCAAATGCTAATGCAGTAATATATGTTGTGTATTTTCACTCTTTGTTTGTAATGATTGATGTTAATGTACAATCTGATTATGCTACCAAATTGTAACCAGTTAAAGTAATATACCTGGATATTATGAGGGAGAAAAAAGAAGTAGGGTTCTGTAAAAAGTAGAGGTACAAACACATCATTCAGAATACATTAAATTTTTTGTGTTGTAAAATTCATAACTGACCCGTAACAGCAAGTTCCACTGTTCTGTAGTGCACCATTTAGATTTAGCAAATAAATAACATAAGGAAAAATATTAAATATTATAACTGCAATTTGATGTGTTCTGTTACATTACTAAAATGCTTATTCTAGTTAGCACTTCATACATCTTTTTAAAATTATTTATTAAAAATGAATTAATCTGTTTTTGTCACCAGAGATTAATGAGCTGAAAAACAATGCAGGTAAGAATGAAGTGTTTTTAAAATCATAATGTATCACTGTATTTAAATATAATCACAAATCTAACTGGAATGGGGGAATCGGGTGTAAATCTAACTACAGCTTTTTTTTTTATTAGTGAAATCAGCCAGACATTATCCAATCCAGAGAGAGACCTGTAATACCTGCTTTTCCTTTAAACATTTCAGTTCAGTTTAGTTAAACACAGTTTTTATTCGTGATTTACATGGCCTCTTTCAACAGAATTCAGACCCATGACCAGTTACCTCATATTACTTTAGATTAGATTTGTAACTTTATCAGGCATGTCCCAGACAGTGGGTCGTATGTTTGCTAGCACTTTTTAATATTTTATATTTTCTGGTTTCAGAGGTGCAGAAAAAGAGAATTGAAGGTAATTACACCAAAACCTCTTTTTCCTATTATCATGAGAGCTGTAAGTAAAGAGCATGTATGTCTGTCTGTCAGTACTGCATGGCTTCTCTGCACAAGACAACATGAATATGACATTCATAAAACAATAATGTGAAGGCAAATATTTAGAACAGTCAGTGATTATAAACAATACGCCTTTTAGAAATCATAGAGAATTTCAGTGAGGCTTCAGAAAGAGTGTGGATACTGGATATAGGGGAACCACTAACATTCACTCAGTACTGCTTTGTTTTTGGTTTTACCAGAGGAAATATTTGGGATAATTACATGTACAATACATGTCACATACAGTACATGTACAAATGAGCCAGATTTGATCAAATATTAGTTTCTCTATCACATCACTCATTAGGCACATATGATGGTGATGATCGTGAAGGTGGAAGTTGAAGGATGATGATAAATGTCATCAGTGCCTATGCTCCACAAGTCAGCTGTGAGATGGAGGAAAAGGAAAGATTCTGGAGTGAATTAGATGACGTGGTAGATGGTGTACCTAGGAAAGAAGGATTGGTGATTGGGGCAGACTTTAATGGGCATGTAGGTGAAGGAACAGAGGTGATGAGGAGGTGATGGGTAGGTATGGTTTTAAGGAGAGGAATGTGGAAGGGCAGATGGTGGTAGATTTTGCTAAAAGGATGGAAATGGCAGTGGTGAACACGTATTTTAAGAAGAAGGAGGATCATAGGGTGACGTATAGGAGTGGAGGAAGGTGCACACAGGTGGACTATGTGCTATGCAGGAGATGCAACCTGAAGGAGATTGGAGACTGTAAGGTGTTGGCGGGGACAGTGTAGCTAGACAGCATCGGATGGTGGTCTGTAGGATGGTTTTGGAGGCGAAGAAGAAGAGGAGGAATGTAAGGATTGAAAGAAGAATAAGATGGTGGAAACTGAAGGAGGAAGAGTGTAGTGTGAGGTTCAGGGAAGAGGTCAGACAGGGGCTCGGTGGTGGTGAAGAGGTGCCGGATGATTGGGGAACTACTGCAGGAGTGATGAGGGAGGCAGCTAGAAAAGTACTTGGTGTGACATCTGGAAATAGAAAGCAAGACAAGGAGACGTGGTGGTGGAATGAGGAAGTGCAGGAGAGCATTAGGGAAAGAGGTTGGCAAAACTTAAGTGGGATCGACAGAGTGATGAGAAAAGTAGGCAGGAGTACAAGGAGATGCGGCAGCAGGTAAAAAGGGATGTGGCGAAAGCCAAGGAAAAGGCATATGAGGAGCTGTATAAGAGGTTGGACACTAAGGAAGGAGAAAAGGAGTTATACCGATTGGCCAGGCAGAGGGACCAAGCTGGAAAGGATGTACTGCAAGTTAGAGCAATAAAGGATGGAGAGGGAAATGTGTTGACTAGTGAGGAGAGTGTGTTGAGAAGGTGGAGGGAGTATTTTGAGCAGCTGATGAATGAGGAAAATCACAGAGAGAGAAGGTTGGAGGATGTGGAGTTGGTGAAGCAGGATGTAGATAGGATTAGTAAGGAGGAAGTGAGAGCAGCGATTAAGAGGATGAAGAATGGAAAGTCGGTTGGACCAGATGACATACCGGTAGAGGCGTGGAGATGTTTAGGAGAGATGGCAGTGGAGTTTTTAACCAGATTGTTTAACAGGATTCTGGAAGGGGAGAGGATGCATGAGGAATGGAGAAGGAGTGTGCTGGTACCGATCTTTAAGCATAAGGGAGATGTGCAGACCTGCAGTAACTACAGGGGAATTAAGTTGATCAGTCACACCATGAAGTTATGGGAAAGAGTAGTGGAAGCCAGGCTGAGAGAAGAGGTGACCATCTGTGAGCAACAGTATGGTTTCATGCCGAGGAAAAGCACCACAGATGCCTTATTTGCTTTGAGGATGTTGATGGAGAAGTATAGAGAAGGACAGAAGGAATTGCATTGTGTATTTGTGGATTTAGAGAAAGCGTCGACAGAGTGCCAAGAGAGGAGTTGTGGTATTGTATGAGGAAGTCAGGTGTGCCAGAGAAGTATGTAAGGGTGGTGCAGGACATGTATGAGGACAGTGTGACAGCAGTGAAGTGTGCAGTAGGTACGACAGACTGGTTCAGAGTGAAGGTTGGACTGCATCAAGGATCGGCCCTGAGCCCTTTCCTGTTTGCAGTGGTGATGGACAGGTTGACGGACGAGGTCAGACAGGAGTCTCCTGGACTATGATGTTTGCAGATGATATTGTGATTTGTGGTGAGAGTAGAGAGCAGGTTGAGAAGAGCCTGGAGAGGTGGAGATATGCGCTGGAGAGAAGGGGAATGAAAGTCAGTAGGAGTAAGACAGAGTACATGTGTGTGAATGAGAGGGAGGGCAGTGGGTGATGCGGTTGCAGGGAGAAGAGGTGGAGAAGGTGGAGGAGTTCAGACCTGGGGTCAACAGTGCAAAGTAATGGAGAGTGTGTTAGAGAAGTAAAGAAAAGAGTGCAGGCAGGGTGGAGTGGGTGGAGAAGAGTGACAGGAGTGATTTGTGATAGTAGGGTATCTGCAAGAATGAAAGGAAAGTTTATAGGACTGTGGTGAGACTCATGTTGTATGGATTAGAGACAGTGGCATTGAGTAAAAGACAGGAGGTGGAGCTGGAGGTAGCAGAGCTGAAGATGTTAAGGTTTTCGTTGGGAGTGACGAGGATGGACAAGATTAGAAATGAGTTTATTAGAGGGACAGCACATGTAGGATGTTTTGGTGACAAGGTGAGGGAGGCGAGATTGAGATGGTTTGGACATGTGCAGAGAAGGGACATGAATTATATTGGTAGAAGAATGCTGAAGATGGAGCCACCAGGTAGGAGGAAAAGAGGAAGGCCAAGGAGGAGGTTCATGGATGTGGTGAGGGAAGACATGCAGGTAGTTGGTGTGAAAGAGGCAGATGTAGAGGACAGGGTGGTATGGAGACGGATGATCCGCTGTGGCGACCCCTAATGGGAGCAGCCGAAAGAAGAAGAAGAAGAAATAAATAACATAAGGAGAAACATTAAATATTATAACTGCAATTTGATTTGATGTGTTTTGTTACATTATTAAAATGCTTATTCTAGTTAACTAAAATGTATTTATTAAAAACTAATTCATCTGTTTTATCATCAGAGATTAAAGTGCTGAAAAACAAAACAGGTAAGAATTAAGTGCTTTTAAAATCATAACATATCACTGTAATCAAATGTAATCACAAATCTAACTGGGATGTTGTGACACTGTATTGATAGCTTTGACGTTAACATGGTGAAGAGTCACAGGAAGGTGCAGATTGGGTCGAAGTTATAATTTATACCTTCTTTTTTTATAAGTGAAACCATCCAGACATTATCCAATCCATAGAGAGACCTTTAATACCTGCTTTTCCTTTAAACCTTTCAGTTTAGTTCAGATAAAAACAGCGTTTTTGTTGTGATTTACACAGCGTCTTTTAACAGTAGTCAGACCTTTGACCTATTACATCATATTACTGATATCCTATTTCATTGTAAAACACTGGAACTCAAAGTCAGTTATTATAAGGCAACATTGTATCTTGTTGGGAAATATTCTGTGTGAAAAATATTCAACCCCTGTGATGTGGAAGCTGCCAAGTTACTGCAAAATTTCTTTAACAAGGACACAATTTTTCTACCAGTAGAATCTACTTGTGCACTAATGAATTAATTATGGCAATTAATCAGGCAAAAAGGAAGCTGCACCACACCACCCAGTAACTGCCAAGAAAAACCATCCATTCAAATATCTCTGTGTGAGCCAGGCTGGGAACTGCGTTTTTTCTTGCTGGACACTGTGGTTTTTTGGGTTTCGATTGTTTGTGCTTGATTGTATTTTTGAGTGATTAAAGGTCAGGTTGGAATATTAGCTGTGCTTTTACAGTTTAATATTAATGTCTTTAAGAGAAATGTACGGGAGGTTTAGTGTAGCTGTGGGGCACACGGTTTTCTTACCGAGTTCAGTGGAATTATTATTATTATTATTATTATTATTATTATTATTATTATTTCTAAACAGTGGAAATTGTTGTCTATAAATGGAAGTGGAATTTTTAACCACTGGACCTGAGTAAGTCTGCCTGTACAATGTCTAACAAGAAGAAGACTTGTGATAGAAGTCACAGAGAAGCCAGCAAAGCTTTTGAAGGAGTGGTACAATGGTGCACCAGTCAAACCTACCAAAAGCACTGAAGAATCCTGGCCTGTGTGGGACGGTGACAAAATAAAAGCTGCTATGAAAAGTGCCGACTGAGTTTAGTGACTCAGCTGTGATTTTGGGAGACCAAGATAGAGCTTTTATATGCAGCTCTTTATGATTTATGTGCACTGTAAATTCGAATTAGTTCAGTTTACTTAAAAAAACTTTGGAAACCGATTGCCTTATTTTTTCAAAGCAAACTTAAGGCAAAAAACTAAGTTAGGTTAATAATTAGCTACAAGTAAGCTGAATTTATTATTTCTGAGTAAATTTATTAATAAATATCAAGTAAGTATAATAAGTAATTTTAAGTTAATATACTTCAAAATGTTTATTAATATTTAATATATAATACTTAATAATATTACAGAAAAAATGTAAGTAAGCCTACTATATTAAGTTAATATTCCATTTTAAGTAATGACAACATAAAAACTATGTGCAATCAGTTTCAAAGTTTTTAAGGTAAAGTGAACGCTTTTTTTTAAGTACTGCTAACAGAAAAGACAAAAGACACTCAACACAAATCTAAAACTCTGATTTTTTTTAATAAACAATTAATAAACAACACAAATTTTTAAGAACAATGCAGTAAAAATACTAAATATATATAGTATAAATATATACTATATATAAACAGCATGGGGACCTTGACTAATCAATAACTGCCACTTGACATCAAATAACTGCAAAAACAGCTTTTTTCCGAAATAGGCAACATGCAGAAAAACACAGCATATGGCAAGTTTTGGACATCACCCACCACAATTTTTCCCTCAAGAATGATTGCCTTTAATGAGTCGACACTGAGGGATGTGGAGTTTGGGCAGGCATGTCTTCTGGTAAAACTGTGAGCAGGCCAACATCAAATGCACTCAGGTCTACATTCACATCTGAATCCTAAACAGAGAAAAGTAACAAGTGGTAATTTCTCCATATCTTGGAACAGTGTCCTGTGTAAGCACAAAGCATACGAAAGTGTGATCTTATTTTAAAGGGAAAGTTGATTGTAAAATGTAAATTCTGGCATATTGTTTTACACAAGATATCAATTATGAAATCTTGAGCTTCCCTGCCCAGTTTTGGACATCATTTTCACTTTCCACATCCAGAAAGATAATAAAGACATTGCTAAAACAGGCCATGTGATCATAGTTGTTCAAATGTAATCTTGAAGTCACAGGAATACTTTGCTTGCAAAAAACAAACTTTATTCAACAATTCATCCTCTTCTGTGTTAGCCTCCACTGTTAGTATTATTGTCACTTCATCAAATTACATTTGAATGACTATGATCACAAAGACTATTTTAGTAATGTCTTCCCTACATTTCTGGACATTGAAAGTGATCGCTGAGATGCTGGCTAGGTCACGAGACAAATAACTTCTGTGTACTCTTCATCTGATCTATATTCGAATTGGACCCTAATACACAATTTAGCATTAGCACAAATAACAAAGAAGTAAACACAAACATTACTTACAAAGAATGTCGTGAAAATTCCACAGAATAATCCCCCAGGAGGATTGGAAGGCCATGAAGTACTGTGGTGCGCATAAGTTACATCAGATGACTATGAAAAACAGAGAATGAGGTTAACAATTATACACAGACTATACAATAAAGACAACCACATAAAAGTTTCACCTTTAAATCAACTTGATGCAGAAATTCATCAAGCATTCTTCCTTGGTTTCCTTCTTTTTTCCTGAAAATTATAAACGTGTAGAGTGTTTGTCCAATGCATAAAACTCGGATCTCAGATCTTAAAAGTACATGGGCAATCTGAGTGGAGGCATGGTATTGAAACAATTCGAGTATGGTTTATGCGATAGTGCTTAAGAAATTGTGCCCTCTTTTCAGATGTAAAGAAGCAAAACTTACAATTCCACTGCATGGCAGAAGGCAATCAACAGGAAACCTAAAAAGAAAAAAATTACTGAATTACTTAGGGTAAAGGCAAAGTAACTTTCAATGCATTAAATATTACCAATAAAATTAATTAATCCACAACTTTAACAGTGAACAATACTATTGGTATTAACTATTGAAAAAATCTAATCATCATGCAAGTCATATGAAAAATGTTTGGTGAACTACTTCTTTAAAACTAAAATGCAGCTTTAATCTGTAATATTCAGTAAGATACACTTCAACGCTGTCTTTTAAAAGATGCACGCGCAGTGCACGCGCTGGCGACATTCAGACGTTACTTTAGTATTATCGCGCGGTGGTTACAGTTTGACGGTGTATTCAGTCAAAACTTGCGCCCTCGGTTTAAGACAGTTTTTCCCCCATGTCCCGTTTTTTTCTTCTAGATTTTTGCCTTCCATATCCGTTTTTTCCTTTCCTTCCTCCTTCCCTCCTTTCAAATTTTATGACGCATGCTAACTATAGATGAGTTCAGTTACACTGCCAGGTCCCGCGTTGTCACGACCGAGTAATCAAATTAACAACAATTAAGCATTTTTATATAATTAACCGGCAATCCGATTTTCCAGATCTAAAGTACAAAATAACATTTTAGATGTTGGTTTTCAACACGAGGTGTTCAAAGCTAACGGTCCAAAAGATGTTTATGTAAAGACAAGTTTAAAAGGTTCTAACATGTTCTGCAAAGTAATATTAATTCAAGTAAACATCATGATTATAACTAATAAAAAAGGAAACAAAAATATGCCTTAATTAATTACCTTAATCGGTAGATGCTCAACCCGTCTTCAGTCCATGAGCTTCAGCAAAGTGTGGGGGAGGGGAGTTGTGCTTCATTGCGCATGCCCAATAAAATGTCTCAAACATGTCGAGTAATATTACTTAATTTTTATTAGTAATCTCAAATATTTATTTTAACATTTTACCAATAATTAACTATTTTTAGTAAACTTTAGTCAGATTTAAGTAAACATAATAGAATTTTTCTAGTGAAGTATACTATTTGATTTTACAGTGTGGCTTAAACCTAAAATTTCCAATGACACAAGACACAACAACCCTATGAACACAAACAAAAAGATAAAGCAACATTTCTGTGTCTTATAAACAAAACGATAAATGTCTTGAAGTGGCCCAGTCAAAGTGCTGATCTCAGTCTTTTTGAGAATATGTGGCACAATTTGTAAAGTGCATTTTACAATCGTTTTTTCAATCAACCAGAAGCATTAAAGCCAAAATCACCTTGTGACTGTGTACAAACTGGTACATACTGTATGCATACTGTATACTGTATTGAGTTTTTTCAAATATTTTCTGACCAAAAAAGTCATCTTGCAATAATTGATTTCAAGTTGCAGTGTTTAAAAATAAAATATTGAACAGAGTAAAATTTTAATCTGTAATTATTAATATGATAGAATTAGTCAGGGGTGTAAATAGTTTTGCAAGGCATTGTACATTACAGCAAAGTAAAATTCTGTCCTTAAAATATCCAAGCTTTTTAGTACCTTGGGGTCAGAGTGCAGTACAGTACAGTACAGTACTCTGGAGAAAGGGATGTGTTCTGAGAACCGATATTTTTTTGGACTGGTACATAATTGGGTCAATACAAGACTACTGATTAGCTGCAGGACCGATAAGCAAAATCTCCATTTTATCAAAATTTAATAGTAGAAAGTTATGGGTCATCCAGTCTTTTAATTTATTAATACACTCAGTTATATGAGCTAATTGAGCTATATCGCCTGGTTTTGATGAGATATATAACTGGGTATCATCAGCATAACAGTGGAAGCTAATTCCATGCCTTCTAATAATATTTCCTAAGGGAAGCATGTATATTGTGAAGAGCAGGAGTCCTAGATCTTTTTTTTTTCCTGAAAGGTGTTTTAAATTAAAAAAAAAAAGTGCTTTATGGGCATTTTTCTTTTTGGTTAGAGGCATGTATAAACTAAAAAATGTAAAAAAAAAAATGTAAATGTTCAACACTTTTTTCACATTGTGTCTTTTTGCAACAACTTGTAGAGCGTAGTATCGATAAGCAGGATAAGTAAAAAAAAAAAAAAAAAAGGGCCTTGATCATGGGTCCAACTGTGTCAGGTTGGCAGTGCTGGAGCTTGAACATCAAATTTCTGATCAGTTATCCACATCCTTGCTTCTTGCTCCCATCCAAGTACTAACAAACCTGAACCTGCGTAGCTTCCAGCATCAGATCAGATCAGATGTATATGTCTACACAATAATATTAATTTAGAATACACATATTAGGAGGATTTGATTTGTAACTTTATCAGGAATGTCCCAGACAGTGGGTCATATGTTTGTTAGCACTTCTTAATATTTAATATTTTCTGGTTTCAGAGGTGCAGAAAAAGACGATTGAAGGTAATTACACCAAAACCTCTTTTTCCTATTATCTGGAGAGCTGTAAGTAAAGAGCATGTATGTCTGTCTGTCTGTACTGCATGAATATGAATGATGAATATGACATTGATAAAACAATAATGTGAAGGCAAATCACTAGAACAGTCAGTAATTATAAAGGATTCACCTTTTAGAATTCATAGACAATTTCAGCGAGGCCGTGTTACTTGTTAATATGTAACTTCACTTCAACCTTTTATATTTCTGTTTTCAGAGCAGGAGAAGCAGAAGAACAATGATGGTAATTACACTTGATATTGTTCATTTTATCACTTAATTAAAATTAAACAAGCTGTAAATCTGAAGGAAATGATGACCAACGAGCATTCCATAGAAGTAAGATATAAAGTACTAAGAATGCATGGATTATTGAAATTGTACAGTATAAAATAATAATAATAATAATCTAAATGTTTATATTATTTATATTAACAATTAATATAATCTATTTCTAGACAAACAGATAAAGAAACTGGAAGAAGGTAATTACACCTGAACTTCTATTTTATTTTGCAAATATCAGAAAAACTGTGATATATGAACTTGTATTGCCTTTAAAGCAAATGCTGTACATTTATATTCTGTTGATCTGTTTAATTCATGCGTTTTATCATCAGAGATTAAAAAGCTGAACAACAATGCAGGTAAGAATGAAGTGCTTTTGAAATCATATCACTGTAATTAAATGTAATCACAAATCTAACTGGGATGTTGTGACACTGTATTGATATCTTTGACTTTAACATGGTGAAGAGTCACAGGAAGGTGCAGATTGGGCCGAAGTTATAATTTATAACAACAATTTTTTTATAAGTGAAACCATTTAGACATTATCCAATCCAGAGAGAGACCTTTAATACCAGCTTTTCCTTTAAACCTTTCAGTTCAGATCAGTTACAAACAGCTTTTATTTGTGATTTACACAGCGTCACAGCGTTGTTTTTACATGTGAGATGGCGTGCTTGCATGGAGAGCACAATATTATATTTATTATTTATAATTTATTAAATATATAATTTATATATTAATGAAATTGTTGAAAAATAATGAAACGAAATAAATTATTTTGTAGATTTTTATAAATCAGCAACTTTTCAGCAAATATGATCCAACCTGTATTTCTGTGGTATGCTGAGGAAATCTCTCTCTCTCTCTCTCTCTCTCTCTCTCTCTCTCTCTCTCTCTCTCTCTCTCTCTCTCTCTCTCTCTTTTTATTCCTGAAGGCCCTTTTTAATAAAAAAAAAAAAGGTGCCCTTTTCTTTTTGGTTAGAGGCATGTGTAAACTGCAATACTGTAGTACATCCTGTCTTTTTGCAACAAATTATAGACAGTAGTATCAAAAACAGTAACGATAAGCAGGATAAGTAATAAAAAAAAAAAAAAAAAAGGGCCTTGATCATGGGTCCAACTGTGTCGGGTTGGCAGTGCTGGAGATTAAACCTCAAACTTCTGATCAGTTATCCACATCCTTGCTTCTTGCTCCCATCCAAGTACTAACAAACCTGAACCTGCGTACCTTCCAGCATCAGATCAGATCAGATGTTAATGTCTACACAATAATATTAATTTAGAATACACATATTAGGAGGATTATATTTGTAACTTTATCAGGCATGTACCAGACAGTGGGTCATATGTTTGCTAGCACTTTTTAATATTTTATATTTTCTGGTTTCAGAGGTGCAGAAAAAGACAATTGAAGGTAATTACACCAAAACCTCTTTTTCCTATTATCATGAGAGCTGTAAGTAAAAAGCATGTATGTCTGTCTGTCAGTACTGCATGGCTTCTCAGCACAAGACAACATGAATATGACATTCATAAAACAATAATGTGAAGGCAAATATTTAGAACAGTCAGTAATTATAAACAATACGCCTTTTAGAAATCATAGAGAATTTCAGTGAGGCTTCAGAAAGAGTGTGGATACTGGATATAGGGGAATCACTTACATTCACTCAGTACTGCTTTGTTTTTGGTTTTCCCAGAGGAAATATTTGGGATAATTACATGTACAATACATGTCACATACAGTACATGTACAAATGAGCCAGATTTGATCAAACATTGGTTTCTCTATCACATCACTCATTAGGCACATATGATGGTGATGCACGCTGCCAGACAGAGCAACCTTACGGAGTTTCAGATTTCTGCTGGATTTTTATACTAACAGTGTTACGTCACTTTAACCTTTTATATTTCTGTTTTCAGAGCAGGAGAAACAGAAGAACAATGATGGTAATTACACTTGATATTGTTCATTTTATCACTTAATTAAAATTAAACAAGCTGTAAATCTGAAGGAAATGATGACCAACGAGCATTCCATAGAAGTAAGATATAAAGTACTAACAATGCATGGATTATTGAAATGGTACAGTATAAAATAATAGTAATAATAATCCAAATGTTTATATTATTTATATTAACAATTAATATAATCTATTTCTAGACCAAAAGATAAAGAAACTGGAAGAAGGTAATTACACCTGAACTTCTATTTTATTTTGCAAATATCTGAAAAACTGTGATATATGAACTTTTATTGCCTTTAAAGCAAATGCTGTACATTTATATTCTGCATTTTCACCTCTTTGTTTGTAATGATTGGTGATAATGTACAGTCTAATTAATGCTACCAAATTATAGGCAGCTAAAATCATTTATCTGCTTATTATCTGGGAGCAGTAAAAAAGGAGGATTCTGTAAGAAGAGAAGAGAAACAAACACATCAGTCAGAAAACTTTAAATTACTTGTGATGTGAAAGTCATAACTGACCTGTAAAATCTAGTTCCACTCTGTGTAGTGTGTTATATAGATTTATAAAATACACAACATAAGGAGAAAATAAAATGTCATAACTGCATTCTGATTGTATGTGTTTACTTTTATATTTTAATTTAGTTATCATTTCAAACGTCTATTATTTATTAAAAACGTATTAATGTATTTTTCAACAGAGAATCAAAAACTGCAAAACTCTTCAGGTAAGAATGAAGTGTTTTTAAATCATAATGTATCACTGTAATTAAATGTAATCACAAATCTAACTGGGATGTTGTTACACTGAATTGATCTTTGACTAACATGGGGAGGAGTAATTCTAGCCAGAATTTATTCAGTTCAGATAGAAAACTGTAATAACAGCTTTTCCTTTCCACAAGACGGTGCAGATCAGACCGAGGGTAGAATTTATAGCGATTTTTTTTGTTTTATTAACAATCAATCAATCAAGATTAAAAACCTGTGATAGTAGATTTACCTTTAAACCGTTCAGTTCAGTTAAAAACAGCATTTATTTGTGAAATACACAGCGTCTTACAAAAGTACGTTGATCAGTTACATCATAATACTGGATTACAAAGTGTGTGTTAAAATTTCCTCGTGTTCAATGTTTTATTTTAAAATCCCGAAACTTGAAATTAATTTTTGTAATTCAACATTGTTTTTTTTTTGTTGGGAAAAATGATTGGGGATAAAATGAAATATTTTGCTTACATAAGTATTGAACCCCTGCGATATGGAAGCTGCCAAGTTACTATGATAAAATAATTTTTAATTAACAAGGACAATTACTTTAACATTTGTATATACCTGTGCATTATTAACGTTGCTGTAACATTTACTGAATAAAAAGTCACTTTTTGTCAGGATGTAAATTGGAAGGAAATGAAGAATAAAGAGCATAGAAGAAGAAGAAGTAGCTAAGTGTTCCCAATTTTTCATCTCTGCCCAAAAGTAAAAATGACTTTCT
The DNA here is from genome assembly GCF_014805685.1 of Silurus meridionalis. NCBI lineage: Eukaryota > Metazoa > Chordata > Actinopteri > Siluriformes > Siluridae > Silurus > Silurus meridionalis. The sequence continues at coordinate 22,092,941 of NC_060889.1, read as the reverse complement.
AAGTCTGAAGGACACAGGAGGAAAACCAATCAAACTTTACTGCTTTTAATTCTGGACAGAAGTAGTAGTAGTGGCAGTACAGAAGCTGTAAGAGTTGTAATAATTTGTAGCAGTAATCAGTAGGTTGATAAACTTTAAAAATGAATATAACCAAACAACAAACAAAATAGGCACTCATAAACTCACATAATTAAACATTACTGAAGCTTTACAATTGCAAAGTTGATATTTTACTTTTAACTAAAGTAATTAAAGTTCATACCAGTGGCGTCTTCACCCATAAATTTGAGCTGAATGGGTGAGAATCCTTGTTTATTCACGGAGCAGCTTTCTCCAAACATTTCCACCTCCATCTGCTGCTGCTGCTGCTGCTGCTGCTGTTGCTTCTTCTTCTTCTTCTTCTTCTGGTGTTTTATGGCGGTTTGGCAGACCAACGGACATATGCATTATTGCCACCTACTGATCTTTAGTGTGGAGCGAAGAAAGATTTGGAAGAATTAAAAATTAGGGAAATTAAAACATACAGTTGTGTTCAAAATTATTCAACCCCCAATGCTGTAAATGGTTTTAGGGAATTTAGTGTACATTTGTAATTGTATTCAGAATGAAATCCTACAAGGACTTCTTAAAGAACCATATGCAACTAAAATGACATCAATTAGTTTTGTAATACAGTAGTAAATGTTTCTTTTGTGAATTCTTCATTGACATAATTATTCAACCCCTTAAAGACTACCACTCTAAAGAACAGAGGTTCAATGAAGTGTTTTCAATCAGGTATTGAAAACACCTGTGGATATCAGGAGCAGCAATAAAGCCTAATAAGCACCAATTAGGCAGCTTTAAAATGACTGTGATACTCAGCTCCTTCTAGACATTTACTGGTGTGGTTACAAACATGGTGAGGTCAAGAGAATGGTCCAGGAAGACAAGAGAACAGGTGATTACTCTTCACAGGAAGGGCAATGGCTATAAGAAGATTGCAAAGATGTTAAACATACCAAGAGACACCATAGGAAGCATCATTCGCAAATTCAAGGCAAAGGGCACTGTTGAAACGCTACCTGGTCGTGGCAGAAAGAAGATGCTGACTTCGACTGCTGTGCGCTACCTGAAGCGTAGAGTGGAGAAAAGTCCCCGTGTGACTGCTGAGGAACTGAGAAAAGATTTGTCAGATGTGGGTACTGAAGTTTCTGCTCAGACAATACGGCGCACCCTGCGTAATGAAGGCCTCCATGCCAGAACTCCCAGGCGCACCCCTTGCTGTCCCCAAAGAATAAGAAGAGTCGACTGCAGTATGCCAAAAGTCATGTGGACAAACCACAGAAGTTTTGGGATAGTGTTCTGTGGACTGATGAAACAAAATTAGAACTGTTTGGGCCCATGGATCAACGCTATGTTTGGAGGAGGAAGAACAAGGCCTATGAAGAAAAGAACACCTTGCCTACTGTGAAGCATGGCGGGGGGTCAATCATGCTTTGGGGCTGTTTTGCTTCTGCAGGTACTGGGAAGCTTCAGCGTGCAAGGTACCATGAATTCTCTTCAGTACCAGGAGATATTGGATGACAATGTGATGCAGTCCGTCACAAACCTGAGGCTTGGAAGACGTTGGACCTTTCAACAGGACAATGATCCCAAGCATACCTCCAAGTCCACTAGAGCATGGTTGCAGATTAAAGGCTGGAACATTTTGAAGTGGCCATCGCAGTCACCAGACTTAAATCCGATTGAGAACCTCTGGTGGGACTTAAAGAAAGCAGTTGCAGTGCGCAAGCCTAAGAATGTGACTGAACTGGAGGCTTTTGCCCATGATGAATGGGCGAAGATACCCGTAGATCGCTGCAAGACACTTGTGTCAAGCTATGCTTCACGTTTAAAAGCTATTACTGTAAAAGGATGTTGTACTAAGTACTAAGATTGAATGTCACTTGGGGGTTGAATAAAACTGATAATGATGTGAGCTCAGAAAAGACATTTGTGGTTATTTCATTATAAATGTTATGTTATATTTGTCTGACCTACACGTGCCTCTTTGATTAAATTGTAAGCAGGATGACTGAATGAACATAATCAATGTCAAACCGACCAAAACAATCAATTTCAGTGGGGGTTGAATAATTTTGAACACAACTGTAAATTCTGTCCATTGTTCCTGTACTTTTAGGGTAACAATTCTTAAATTCTCGATTTCCCATACTCGCTTCCCAACAGTACCTTTAGAGAAATATTGTCTACTCCTATCCACCCTAATTCCTGTATTAATTTAAATCTGTCCATTTCATATGCAGGACACTCATCAGGAATGTGCCTCACTGTTTCCAATTCTCCACACTTGTCATATTCTCCTGATTCATGCTTACCTATTTTAAACAGACTATGGTTTAATGCAGTATGTCCAATTCTTAATCTTGTAATGATGACATCCTTCTTTCTATTTCCCAATCTTTTCCTCTCATTTCCAACATTCTCCTGTATCTGGAAGAGATGTCTTCCTTTAGACCCACTATTCCATACTTGCTGCCATTTTCTCAGTTGGTATATTCATCTCTGGATTACTCATTATTTTTTTAACTTGTACATCAATTACAGGTATATGAAACAACCAAGTGGGAATTGATGGTATAGCAACAGAAGGAGCAATGTCATGATTTTTCAACTTCAACTTGTTCACCTCCTTCCTTACTACCCAACCAAAGCTTGTTATTTCTTTGTATTCATATCCCAACAGTCTTTCAAAAGCAATCTAACTGGATGATTTTCCAGATGTCCCTTTACACCATACCAGTACCCTAATCTCAGCTGGAACCTTCGCAGTTCTAGGGGCAATTCTCCCATTTTAACTTGTAGTGAGGCTACCGGGTATGATCTGAATGCTCCACAGTAAATTCGCAAAGCTTGATTTTGTATTACCTCAATCTTTTTAAGTATTGTTTTGCTTGCAGAACTGTATATTAGACATCCATAGTCAATGTTTGACCTAATCACAGCACAATAAATTATTTTCAATGACTGACAAGTTGCCCCCCATTCTACTCCTGACAAGCACATTAACACATTTATTGATTTTTTGCATTTTTCTATCATATTAAAATTTAATTTAGAATCCATCCACATTCCCAAAGACCGTACTACCAAACCCTACTACACACCACTTGTGTTTTTGCCACAGAAAATAGAAAACCCTAATTATTTGCCCAATTCTCCACCTCGTTTACTGCTTTTTTGAATTTTATTTTCTACAGATACATTTCAGCCCCTTTTCCATAGTGCGCCATCGTCAGCATATAATGACCTTCCTATTCCATTATCTACAGTATGATAGATGTTGTTAATCATTAAATTAAAAAGAATAGGGCTGCTCACTAGGGATGGCATGGTTCACAAAACCCACAGTTCTGTTCGTATCACGGTTTTAGGGTCACGGTTTTCAGTTCTGTACGGTTCTTGTTATTTTTTCTTTTAATCTTCAACACTCCAGAAATTTCCTTCAGCATTTGATATATAGCTTCTTAGCTTAATTATCCACAGTTTAGGATACAGTACTAACATTTTTGTAATGTAATCATGCACTAACTGATTTTGACTTGACTTTAATCACATTATTGGGACCATATCTGAGTAAAAGCTAGGTGAGATACAGCAAGAGAGAAGACATTGATGACATGCTTTTCGTTTATTTGGCAAAAAAAAAAAAAAGTGCAGACGGGAGGGAATATTAAACCGCGGCTCGAGTACATTCATCAGCTGACGAAATCCTTCACACTTAATCACACAGCACGGTTACATATTTTTTGCTATAAACATCCCCAATGCTTTAGTTATGGCTATTGCCCTGTCCGACTTATCACTGAGAGGCTGCTTAAATGCTGCAGACAGTAAAAGTTGTTTCCTAACCGGCTCTCTCCTGTTTGTGTTGTTTGTATCAACACATTGGCGTGATGTCTTCTCAAATAAACTGTCATATTAGAAGTGTTGCCATTAGCATATTGAATGCATTTTGCACAATGCTTGCACACAGTCGGAGTTTTATCTACTGTTTTATTTCCGTTTTCATCGTAAGTAACATTAAAAATGTTCCCACACACCGGTTTTGAATGACGCGGGGGCATCCGTCAACTCCGGGTGTTTTTCCATGTACCGTGCCACCCCTACTGCTCACACTTCCCTGGGGAGTTCCATTCTCAATTGGAAGGATCTGAGATAAAGCAGTCCCTACTTTTACTTGAATCATTCTTCCAAATAAGAAACTCATAATCCAGTTATACATCCTTCTCTCAATTTTCAAGCTTTCCAGTTTCATCAAGAGCATGGGGGTGAATAAATATAAAATTTCTCATTAGCAATTTTTGAAGGGGGACACAATAATCAAATTGTACTTACAGTATAAAGATATGTCCCCACAGTGAAAAACTTTGTTTCTATCATTATTATTGTAGCATGGAGACTGTCAATTACAATGGTAATTCAAACTGCTTTACATAAACAAAGTAAAACTATCATAAAAAAATAATCACAACAATAAAAATATGGTATTAAAAAAAAGGTTTAATTTTTTTTTTTTTTACAAATTCATTTAGATACTTAAGAACAGAATAGAAATTAATAATACAAAAAAATACACTGGGGTCAGTTGGGACGTAGCACAGTGCTCATTTAGTAAATGCACAAATAAACAATATGCTCATTGTGGCCATTAATGTTAAGTTAACATTATGCCAAGTCGTCCCAAATAAAACACTGCATGGAAAACAGCTTTGGTGTGTTAGTGTCAGTGCACTATGCTACAATCTATTGTAAACAAGCTAACGTTCACTAGATAAGTGATATTTTAATCGCTAATAGAGCAGATTCATGGAAAATTCGGTGAAAATCGGTAATCAGCATCTTCGCCTCAACTAATTTATGAATGAGTCTGCATCAACTACATTAAAGAGAATCGCTTTATTTAAAGTAAATAAAATACCCTAGTTAATGGAGTTGAACAATAATTGAGCCACACACCTGACTCGTGTGTGTAGAGTAGGTGAGATGAACTGGGAAAGCAGGCAATGGGTCAAACCACTGTGAGGAAGGGTTTGACCCAATGCACAAAATGCATTATTGCAGGTTTTTTCTACTGACACAATTATTTTATGTATACATACATATATTTTTATATAATAGAGAATACATATAATAGAGTGCGATTTTTTTTTTTTTGGGGGGGGGGGGGAAACAATGTCCCCTCCGTACGCTCGCCCATGATCAAGAGCCGGTCTTTCCACAGCATATCATAGGCTTTTTCTACATAAAAAAACACTCCCACTAGTACTTCTTTATTAATTTGAGCTTTTCGGATTTCAGATTCCAAACACAATATTGCATCCATCGTATTTCTCCCTTTTCTAAATCCACTTTGACATGCTGATAAAATGTTTCTGCTTTCAATTACATAAGGCCATCTATTCATAACCATTCGTTCCATAACTTTACTGTGACAGAGTGAACTGTCCCTATGGTCGGCATGACAATACACACAACACTTTCACTTCTCCTCTGTCTCTTGCTACAGCGCTGTGGGTGCGCACACACGCCAGGTAACACGCCGCTCGCGCACACACTCACTTCATTCTTTCATCTCTCATCCCGGACAATAAGCACACACCCACACACCACAAACACAAACACAAACACAAACGGAAGGACTTCCTAAAACTTTGTGTGCTCACCTGTTAGTTGCGTCTGGCTTCCGGGTTGGGTTTGGATGGCAGCCAACCGGAACGCTGAATAGCGGCCGGCTTTAAAGTGCCAGCGCAGTAAACCCGGAAGTCGGCAAGCTTATGTTGAAGGGACATTTTTTTGTGTGTGATTATTATTATTATTATTATTATTGATTTTGTGAATTTCTGTTATTATTATTATTGCTATTATTAGTATTATTATTGTTGTTGTTGTCATGTTTATTATTTATTATGATATTCACAATGTTATTAAGCCATTTTGTGACTGGCTACAAAATACCAAACCCCTTTGGGTAAAATGGTTGAGTCCAAGGGGAGGGGCTTACACTATATAAACCAGCCATAATGCATTGTGGCGATAACGGAGTCTGAGAACTATTGTAGTGAATTGGTGCGCCTATTTTGTATATAGTTTTCTTTACTGTCCTCGTAATTGTCCTTGTTTTGTTATTTTCCCACTTTTTCTTTTCTGGGGTATTATATATATTTTGGACTTTGCACTTGAGCACGCTGTAGATAAACACAACTTTACACGGAACATCACAGCGAGTATTGCCATCATATGGGTAGAAGGCGAACCCGTAAGGCCGCTCTACCACATTTACATAAATTTGATGTCAGCGCAATAGGTTTATAGTTAATTGGCTGAGAGTGGTCTTTCCCTGGTTTGGCTATAGGCACTACTATCCCATGCTTCCAATCTGCAGGCAAATTCCCTCATTCTCATATTTTGCTAAAAAGTCATCTTGCTAAAGAATCATACTCAAAGATAAGTCCGATAAATGCGTTATCATCTCATAGCATATGTCGTCCTTGCCTGGAGATGTAAGCTTGACCGCCACAAGCACACTCTCTAACTATAAATTATATATAATATAATATAAATTAAACTCTGTGTCTAGTATACTTTCTGATGAATTCTCTTTTCATATATGATACTTCTCCTTAACTTTCTGTTCCATATACCTCCTCATACTCTCTGACAAATTATCAATAATGTGCACCTTTTACGAAATGTTCTACTAACATCTCTGCTTTACTACTATCTTTTATTGATATTTTCCCATTACTCACTAATAATGGTATATTGCTATTTTTCTGACTCTTTCCCATCTTCCTAATCATATTCCAAATTTAATTAATTTCAATATCTTCTCCTATTCTATTACAAAAACCTCTCCAGTAATTTCTTTTTGCTTTTCTTACCTCTCTCCTCGCTCCTGCCTGTGCTCTCTTATAATTAAAGTACTCACTGAACAATACAGATTTTCTGGCTTTCTTCATCGCTTTATTACTTTTCCTTACTGCTTTACTACATTCTTCATTCCACCATGGTACAGCTGTCTTACTATTTAAAGTTTTCTTTTTTCCTATTACTTTCTCTGCATTATTTCTTAACACTTCGCTAAATTCCTTACTTAGCTCTTCAATGCTATCAACATCTAGTATCATTTTACACATCTTATTATGACACAATTCTGTATAAAGTTCCCAGTTGGCTTCATTAAATTTCCATCTTGGGGTTTTTTCCTCCAAAGATTGGGTAATGTCCATACCAAATTTACACCATATAGGATAGTGATCACTTCCCATTGTACTTTGTTTATTTACGTTTCATTCACATTTCCTTGCTAGGTTTTCTGACACTAGGGTAATATCTAAAACTGACTTACGTCCTTGTGATATGTCTATTCTCGTACAACATCCATTATTAACACATACTAACAGTCCCTCATCTAACGTGTCCTCAACAATCTGTCTATTATAATCTGTTTTAATACTCCCCGATAGATATTTTCCAATACTTCCTTACTTTACTATTCACATGGATTATAAAAATCTATTACTCTAATATTTTGATTCCCTTCCCAAACTTTCATCACAACCACCTCTTTGTCTACACTCTCTCCAACATTCCTATATCACACACCATGTTTAACAAATGTAACTATCCCACCTCCATTACCTTGTTTCCTATCTTTCCAAATTACCACATGTCCTTGTAATACAAAACTCAGTTGAGGTTTGAGCCAGGTTTCCTGAACACATATTATATTCTAGCATTTAACTGGAGTATTAACAACACCATTATGTATCACCACATCCCAGTTGAGTGTATGTTGTTTGCATCTTTAATTTGTTATTAATCATATCCACTGAAATACCTTCGATCTCTAGATACTTTTCTGCTTCCTTGATTATAATTCTGATTCTTTCTGTCCGGCTTTTAATTTGTGCCGAACAGTTCACTACTTCAGCCATAAAAGTAAGAAACGCAACATTGTCCTTAATCCCAACTTTCTCTTTTGTACTTTTCTTTGCCATTTCTGTCTTTCGGGAATAATCTCTTTACTTTTTCCTCCTGATACCAAATTCTGTCCTACTTGTTTTAGAGCCACACCACAACTACAACACTTGGGTTTAACTTCTTGCCCGCATTTTTCTTATTCATGTTCTCCACCGCATCTCGCACACCTCTGTTTGCCTCTACATACCGCTGCTACATGACCGAACTTTTGGCATTTAAAACATCTTAGAGGTGGGGGTAAATAGAATCTTACTGCAAAAATCATATTTCCCAACATGACTTTACTTGGCAGTTTTTCCTCATCAAAATGAATCATTACTGAAAGACTGTCCCTCCTCGTTATTACCCCTCTAGCCCATTTCTTTTCTTCTTGAATTAAACAAATCACTCTTTGATCCATGATCGACTTAACTCCTACAGCCCTTTTTTGTTGCACACTGTCCTTACAATATATTAGCAATCTACCATCTCTCAATTTCTTTCCACTTTCAACCAGTCCTGTCACTTCCTTTATTGCTTTCCATAGCTTTAGTGGGTTTATAAAATTGAAAGATCCATTTACAAGTTTCATTACTATCTTATACTCTTATTTCCTTCTTCTTGTCAGATAAGATACATTTTCACTATCGGTTTCAGATGCGCTACTTTTCTTTCTTTTTTGTTTTTCTACTATACTTCATTCATTATTTCCATTCCCACCTTCATCCGCTTCAAACATTTCACCCTCCATTTCCGGATCACTTTCGGTATCTACTCCACCTCCTACCATGCACTCTCCTGTCACAGATCAGCTGGTGCCACACCTCCATGTACTCTCAGAGGGGCAACATTATATTGTTCCCCCCCAGTGTTGTGCTAATTACTAAAAAATAGTAACTGGTAACAGTTACTCGTTACTTTATTCAAAAAGTAGCTTAGTTACTTTGTTGATTACTTACACCAAAAAGTAATGTGTTTCTGTTAAAAGTAACTTTTTAGTTACTTTTTAAAGAACATTTTTTAATGTTTTCATTAATGCCCTTTATGCGTTATGGTCTACAAACACAAAACTGACTTAAACACAGTAATTTTTAAACACTATTTTATTTAAGTCAGACCAGCACAAACTGAATATATCACAATGATTTCTGAAATAAATAACAAAACAAGCTGAATAATATATTCACAATTAAAAACTGAAGTGACTTCTGCTGTTGTGTTGAGCTCTTAAAAATGTTACTTTCACAGCTTAAGTATGAAAACTATCAACAATGTACAACATAACACCGGGTTAGCTTCCAGCTTCTAGCTTCATCGAGGCATGGAGTTTCTGGAGGAGCTGCTATCCCAGTAGATACGAGCTTCGAACAAGAAAGATACAGCTTACATTTGACTAAAAAGTTTTTGTCTTAATGCTCAACTAAAGTGAAATAATGAGCATATTTCCACTTTGAGAAACTCGTCTTGCTCTCGCCTCGGCTCGCCATTACTGCCGCACAGACCTGTGGGAGACATGCCCACAGTGCGTCTTCTTCGTGTTTACAGTGGTTCATCCTCCAATCCTACAATGCGTCGCCACTATAAACAGGTTAGACTGTAGGCTACACTTCAGCCCAAATTCATTCATTTAAAAAAGTAACTAGTAAGACACCATATGGTAACGGTAATGGAGTTACTTTATTTTAACGTGTTACAGTATTAGTTACTGTCAACTAGTACTGTACTTACTTACTGTACTAGTAACGCGTTACTGCCCAACACTGGTTCCCCCTGGAAACACATCTAACAGGTTCCAATTTCCAGCTCAGCCACCACACTACACTGCCCTCTTTAGGAACTTTTTAATATGATGCAACAGAAATAAAGTACCTATATAAAGATATAAATTGATAAAAGGGTCTAAATACTTTCACAAGGTATAGTACATGTTTTAGAATTCACAGAGAATTTCAGCAAGGCTTCAGAAAGAGTGTGGTCACTGGTAATAGAGTAACCACTAATATTCACTTTTATAGTGCTTTGTTTTTGTTTTTCTCCCCAGAGGAAATAGTTGGGATACTTGGAAAGTATCACATGCATATTGAAATCATATACAGTGGAACCTCGGGTTACGAACGCCCCGGCATACGTATAATTCAGGTTACGAATCGCAGTTCATCAAAATTTTTGCCCCTGGTTACGAACAATATATCGGGATACGAACGTCGCTCAACAAAAAATCGCAGGCAGGTTGGTTGTTTTTGCTCTATCCACGCAGCTCGTCACATCAGTTAGCGTCCTGTGTCCCTAGCGAGAGCATCGTGTTACTTATCCGCTTGAACTTTTCCCGGCGGCAGCGTAACAACTCGTTAGTTGATGCTCGTGGAATGATGAGATGGACAACATTAGCCGATGCATAACCACTTTACTTGTTTTTATGAAGATAGATTAGCAGGGTTACAGTCTTTTCCAGTACAATACCCATAATGAATTTCACTCTGGACTTCAATACCAACTGATAGTAGCCTTAAAGAAACAGCTCTCATTTTCCTCTAATGCAACAATTGTCTCAGCGTTCGTGTTAATAACACTGTCTTTAATATTCTATAATATAATATATAATAATATATAAATAATATAATATAATAAGATTCTCCTTCAAACAATAACTCTCCTCCTCCCCTTCTCTGACGTCGTCTCCTGCAGCGAGTCTTCTCAAAGGAAAGTACCGGTAAAGATCTTTTCCTCTTTGTATGTTTTTATGTGGTATGATTTTAATATAACATGTTAAAAGTAAATAATATTAGTGAATATTGGCTTTATTTTTATTTAAGTAATATTTTTGGTTGTCCAGAACGAATTACCGAAGTTTCTGTTCATTATTATGGGGAAATTTGTATCGGGATACGAACTGTTCAGGTTACGAATAAAGTACCGGAACGAATTAAATTCGTAACCCGAGGTTCCACTGTATTGGTTTGTCTACGAAATAATTTATTAATTATATTTGATGGTGATTCATGGTGCCAGGCAGAGGGGAAACCATTTGGAGTTTCAAATTTCTGCTTGATTTTTATAAAAGCAGTGTTACTTGTTGAGTAAATATATCATTTCAACTTTTTATATAATTTTTTTGTTTTCAGCACAGCGATGGTATAAGGAATAAGTTGGTAAGTACACTTGATCTTTGTTCTTTGTATGATCACTCAAACAAATTCTTCTTTTCAGAACTAATGACTTAGAGATACAAATAGCATGGTGTCGGTTCACGTATGGTGAAGAGCAGGGCAGAGATTTACAGATTGTTTATTTAAAATCATTCTACCTGATTATAGGTAGTTTAGGTAATTTATCCAGACCTGCATCTTTTATTAGGGTGTAAACAAGAAGTAGAGTTCTGTGGGATGAGTAGAGATACAAAATTAAATTGCTTGTTTTCTCTATGTGATTGATAACTGATTTGTAGCATGTTTGTTCCACAATCATCTATTTTGTCTTTTTGCATTATCACACCAATAAATCTGTTTATCACTTTAACAATGCTAAATAGCAGTGGCAGGCCGTCAGTTTCAGTAAAGCTTTTTCTGATGGCCTAAACTATCAGAATCACTTACTTAAATTGTAATATTTTTTCCATGAATATGTATAAAATTATTCTCAATAGTATATTCTCTAAATTTCATACTTTTCTCTTTGTTGTGCTGCCTCCAGTAGTGTACGTGTATGTTAGAGTTTCTATCCAATCATATTTCAGTCTTTACATCATGTTTTACCAGTGTCAAAGAAATCTGCCTTGGGGCTTTCAGAATCAACAGTGTGGGTAACTGTCACTTAGAATACTTAAGAATGAAACTGCCGCTTTAGACCAATAAGGTTTTTTTAATTAATTTCCAATCATCCTTCTTCTTCCTTAAAACAGGGTGAGTGGAGTTTATACCAAAAAGTTTTATTTTGGTCTCATCTGACCACATGACCTTCTCCCATGGCTCCTTTGGATCATCCAGATGGTCTTTGGCAAACCTCAGACTGGCCTGGACATGTGCTGGCTTGAGCAAGAGGGCCTTGCCCATGCTGCAAGATTTTAATCCATGGTGTTGTAGTCTGTTAAGACTGTGGTCCCAGATCTCTTCAGGTTATTGACCAGGTCCTCCTGTGTAGTTCTAGGCTGATACCTCACCTTTCTCAGGATCATTGATACTCCACGAGGCGAGATCCTACGTGGAGCCCCAGTCAGAGAGAGATTGACAGTCATCTTGAATTTCTTTTATTTTCTGATAATTGCGCCAAAAGATGTTGCCTTCTCACCAAGCTGTTTGCCTATTGTCCTGTAGCCCATCCCTAGTGTCCTTAGACAGCTCTTTGGTCTTGCCCATAGTGGAGAGGTTGGAGTCTGATTGAATGAGTGTGTGGACAAGTGTCTTTCATACAGGTACTTAGTTCAAACAGGTGCAATTAATACAGGTAATGAGTGGAGGATAGGAGGGCTTCTTAAAGACAAACTAACAGGTCTGTGAGAGACAGAATTCTTGCTGGTTGGTAGGTGAACAAGTACTTAATCCAGGCAATACAATGGAAATTAATTATTTAAAAATCATACAATGTACTTTTCTGGATTTTCTTTTTAGATTCTGACTCTCACAGTTGAGGTGTATTAGCAGTGTATCAAATACTTTTTTGCCCCACTGTACAATGGTCTGATCTTAAACACTGTATTTGTACCAAACTCAAAGCTCAAAAATATAAGTGCAGACTTAATAGCCATTTTTCATTCCAACATTTCTGACAGAGAAAAATAAATTTATATGGTTGCAGATATGATTTCAAAGCCATTTTCAAGACAGACTTTATAAGAAATGTTGGATATACTGAAGAAAGGTCAGACAAAACAGCAAACCATTTATAATTTTTGCATTTGTTTTTCTTGGAGAATTTGCACAAAATCACACAATTTGCACAAATTCAAATCCCAGGAAAACCGGAATGCATAGAAAAAATGCAGAAAATGCACAGAAAGCATGGGGTGGAATGTATTTTTGTCAGGTTATGAGGTTAATATTGATGCTTCTGCTAGAGATGATGTGTGCAGGCAGTGCAGCTGTAAGTTGCCTTGTGTTAACAGTAGCCTTGTGTTAATTGGGTTTCTTGCTTTAGTAATGGCATTTATTCTCATTGCATGCGACACCTCTCTGTGATGCAGCGCTCTGTTGTTCTGTGTTTTTTATTATATTGATTGTTTTTATAGCTGTGGCATTATAATGAGGTATTGTGAGGTGTATTGATTCAGTTAGGACAGCAATGCTAAATAGATACATAAATATGCATACATAATGTTTTTAACAGGCAACATAAAAATTTGGGTAGTAAAAAAAATCAGGTATAAAAATCTAATAAAGAAAATAACAAAATGATTCATGTTAAAACATTTCAAGCAGAGAATTTACATGTTTCCCTCGTACTGATGACAATAAACCTACATATGTATACATTCTTTTTAATTGGGTTTATAACTGTTCAGTGGTTTTGTTTTTATTATTAATTATAACTTATTTTATTATGTTTGAGTTCATGTAAAAGAGAAAGTGTGCAGCTAAGTACAATTCTTCAGCACAGTTAAAGCTGAGTCTCTATTGTATTTAATACATTGTGTGAGGGTGGGATAAGAGTGTGTGTGCTTGCATAAGCCAACGATACCACCAACTAAAAACAAATTTTAACTCTTTCAGTTTAAAATATGCAGCACACATACATTTTACACAATGCAGGTTGTTGGTTTGAAAGAGGCAGATGTAGAGGACAGAGTAGTATGGCGACGGATGATCTGCTGTGGCGACCCCTAATGGGTGCAGCCGAAAGAAGAAAAGGAAGAATCCATCAAACACACTAAACACAATAAAACACATACACACGCTGCATCTCTGAATGAGTGTCTATGTGTTTCTGTCAGCAGATGTGACTCTGGATCCTGATGCATCTCATCATGAACTCAACTTATCTGCTGCTAGAAAATAACTGGAACACAAAAGTGATAGAAGCCAGAGAAGGTGATGGTCTTTGTGGTTTATGAGGAGGGTCTGGTCTCTTTTTATTGTTTATCTACTCTTTCACTGCTCATAATTTTACAGAGAAACTCTATCCTTACACCCATTCAGTTCTAGGTACAAAGAAGATAAGAATACAGAGTCAATGATCCTCACTGCCAATATCATTATATCTGCCAATAATCATCACTTAGTAAAATACAGTCACACACAGATTTTAAAAGGTTATTGCAACAGATTGTGTATTTCCATAATTGTATAAAGACAAAATGTTACTCCAGTTACTGTATTATTTACACTTTATATGCTGTTAAACTGATTTTTGTCTAAAACATTGTAAGAAAGTAAACGCTATATGAAGCTTAGTCAGGTGCACCAGTGACATTTGTTTCTTAGAAAGGGTAACTTGCCAGCTCCTTCGCTTAAATTGAATGATTTGATTTCTTATTGAGCATAAACAACATATTCTCCACCCCTAAAATCACCACTTGAGGCTCTAAATGTGATGGAATTTAGGGAAGTATAACTTAAGCAAAAAATATTATTAGTGTGTTTGTGTCTGTGTATCTGTGTATATGTGTATGTATCTGTAATCTGCAGAAACTGATGAAGGTTGCAACCCAGGATTTGGGGAAAATTACCCAGATTATGTCTGTCTTGCAATAGACTATCCACAATATAGAGAAAGTAGTGATTTATTGCAGTAGTTAAAACTTTGACTAGTTTAATATTTCCAGTTTTCCACTGGAATATATGGAATGTTTCATTAAAGGTTTTCTGTACTCATTTAAGTTTTTTGGTTACATAATCTGCAAAGGAGATATAAGCATGAACATAAAATTCTTCTGACAAGTACTTAATGTCTCTGGATTCCCCATGACCCTGACAAGGATAAAGCACATTATGGAGATGCATGAATAAAATAAAGGATGAATGAAGGAAATGCCTCACTTCCCTATTTCCTCTCATAACACTCTCATTCTTCCCACCAGCTGAGAAAAAATAATAATAATAAATGAGAATGAAACAATTCACCTTGTCACAAATCTCCATAATCACAAGTGTTTAGGGAAAATGTCATTCAGAAATATGTCAATCTAAGAAAGAAAGGATTGAAGAAAAAAGAGAAAAAAAAGAAAAGCAGCAAAATTTCTTTTGGTAACAATTTTAAGATGTAATTTGTAAGTGTAGAAATGTACAGATTTGTTTTTACTGATTTAACAATAACATTTTATGTTTTATTTCATTATATTTTAAGTTTCATTTGATCTTATTTTACACTACTGTGAAAGAGCAGTAAAAGTTAAAAACAGATGATGATGAAGACAATGATGAGGACCCACTTAATATAAAGTGTAACAACTATGTACTAACATTTAAATTGAACATTTATATTTATATCATATTATATTTAACTGTAATTACATCTGAAATGACACTGATAACACTAACCATGTAATGCACTATTTTCTTGTCATTTAGTTCATTTTGTTCCTTTGAACAGAAATAAAATAAAATGTAAAATTTTCAGTAAGCAGATCCCCCAACACATCTACATACACAAACTTTTATTACAGTTCCAATAATAAAAATATGACAATGCAGCTAAGGACAAATTATGATTAACAGAATGGTCTTCTTTTGTCACATGACTCCTATTATTACTGTAACAATAATGTGAAGATTTAGACAAAAAGAAAAAGGTATTTATTTCATTGTGGGAGTGTCAGGGTGCGAGCGAAACAGAAGGCGGAAGCCAGAGTACAGCTCGCTTGGGCTGTATGTGAGTGAGGGGTTTATGTAGGAGCGGGGTGGAGTGATGATGGGCTTCAGGTGTGCCTCGTTAACCCTGGAGCTTCAGAGAGAGTGGAGGCATGAGTGATAATGAGCTCCTGGTGTGCGTGGTTAAACCTGGAGCCCTATGGAGAGTGGAGCCATAGAGAGCCACCAAAGGGGGCGTGGCAGGTGGTTCCCTGACATTACCCCCCCCTGAGGGGCGGCACCTGACGCCCCAAACCCACAGACGCTCGGAGGGCCAGGGCACTCAGAGGAGGATCCCGGTGTCCGTCCAGGGTCGAACGGGACCTGGTCAGAACCGCCGCAGAACCGGAGAAGGCCAGGAAGGACCCGAGGCAGGGCGACAGCCCAGGGGAAGCGCAGGACCCGGAGGATGCCCATCCCGAAGGCACAGGACAGAACCATGCTCCCAGCGGAGGTCCGAGGCGGCGCGTAGCTCATGGCGGAGGCCAGAATTGGGGCGAAAACCCTGGTGAAGATCGGAGCCAGGACGAAGGCCGGAGAAACGGTTCCAGCGGCGACCGGGGACGGAGAGCTGCCTGTAGCGGAGACCAGGGACGAAGGGGCGTCTTCGGCGGAGCTAGGAGGCAGAGAGACAGCTCCAGCGTCGGGTAGGGTCCAAGCTGCGCCCGCAGCGGAGTCCCGAGGTTGAGCGACCTCCACAGCAGATACCTGAGACCAAGTGAGGCCCTCGGCGGCGATCAGGGCCGGATAGACGCCCAATGGGGAGGTCTGGATCGGCGCTACGTCCGTAGCGGAGATCGGAGTACTAGTGACGCACCCGGTGTAGACCGTAATCAGAAAAACGACCCCGGTGGTGTCCAGAGGCCGAGTGACGTCCACGGTGGAGTTCAGAGGCGGAACACCGCCATCGGAGGAGCCCGGAGGCAGAACACCGCCATCGGAGGAGCCCGGAGGCGAGACGTCGCCATCGAAGGAGCCCGGAGGCGAGACGTCACCATCGAAGGAGTTCGGAGGCGAGACGTCGCCATCAAAGGAGCCCGGCGGCAAGACGTCGCCATCGAAGGAGCCCGGAGGCGAGACGTCGCCATCGGAGGAGCCCTGGGGCGAGACGTCGCCTTTCAGGAAGCTCGGGAGCGAGACGTCATCGAAGGAGGAGCTCTGGGGCGAGACGTCGCCTTCCAGGAAGCTCGGGAGCGAGACGTCGTCAAAGGAGGAGCTCAGAGGCGTGACGTCGCCCTCGGAGTCGCACAGAGGCAAGACATCGCCCTCAGAGGAGCCCGGAGGCGGGACGTGCTGAAGCAGAGAGGGGCTCTCTGAGACTCTGTGGAGCGGAGAGGAGCTCTCGGAGACGCTGTGGAGCGGAGAGGAGCTCTCGGAGACGCTGTGGAGCGGAGAGGAGCTCTCTGAGACTCTGTGGAGCGGAGAGGAGCTCTCGGAGACGCAGTGGAGCGGAGAGGAGCTCTCGGAGACGCTGTGGAGCGGAGAGGAGCTCTCGGAGACGCTGTGGAGCGGAGAGGAGCTCTCGGAGACGCTGTGGAGCAGAGAGGAGCTCTCAGGGATGCTCTGGGGCAGAGAGAAGCTCTGCGATGTGGCTTCACCGGGAGAGGAACCCTGTGACGTGGCCTCACCTCCAGAGGAACAGTGAGGCGAGCCGTCGCCTTCGGGGAGACCGTGAGGCGAGCCGTCGCCTTCGGGGAGACCGTGAGGCGGCGGTACGACGTCCCTTTCGCGTCCAGGCGGCGGTATGACGTCCTTTTCGCGGCCTTGGGTCTGAGTTGAATGCTCTGGGAAGCTCCGGGGCGGAACTGAGTTTGCCTGGAGCCCTTGGAGCGGAGAGGAGCTCTCGGAGGCATGCTGGAGCGGAGAGAAGCTCTCGGAGGCATGCTGGAGCGGAGAGAAGCTCTCGGAGGCATGCTGGAGCGGAGAGAAGCTCTCGGGTACACGCTGGAGCGGAGAGGAGCTCTCGGAGGCATGCTGGAGCTGAGAGAAGCTCTCGGAGGCATGCTGGAGCTGAGAGGAGCTCTCGGAGGCATGCTGGAGCTGAGAGGAGCTCTCGGAGGCATGCTGGAGCTGAGAGGAGCTCTCGGGGACACACTGGAGCGGAGCTGGGCTCTCCTGGAGGTCCAGCAGCGGAGAGGAGCTCGCCTGAAGGTCCTGGAGCGGAGAGGAGCTCGCCTGGAGATCCTGGAGTGGAGCCGAGCTCTCTTCAGGATCCTGGAGCGGAAAGAAGCTGTCCCGGAAACTCTGGAGCAGAAAGGTGCTCTCGGGGACGCACTGGAGTGGAGCTGGGCTCTCTTGGAGGTCCTGAGGCAGGAAGGAGCTGTCCTGGAAACCCTGGAGCGGGAAGGAGCTGTCCCGGAAACCCTGGAGTGGAACATAGCTGTCCTGGAGGTCCTGGGACGAAGTCGAGCTCTCCTGGAGGTCCTGGGACGAAGCCGAGCTCTCCTGGAGGTCCTGGGACGAAGCCGAGCTCTCTTCAGGACTCTGGAGCGGAACTGAGCTTTCTTCAGGACTCTGGAGCGGAACAGAGCTCTCCTCAGGACTCAGGAGCGAAACGGAGCTCTCCTCAGGACTCTGGAGCGGGAAAAAGTCCTCCTGGAAACCCTGGGGTGGAACCTGCTCAGAATCGAGAGGGTTGCACCACAGATACGCCGGATTCATCCCAAACATCCCCGTGAGAAGCTCAATGAAATGAGTACACGAACGGAAATCCCCTCCGAACGTGCTCCACAGCTTACTGGCAAGAGAGAGAGAGTCTCCAGACAAGAGGGAGATATGGAGCCTGATTTTAGCTGTTTCGGTGGTGTAAGAGGAGGGATAGAAGCTCATATATTCATCCACGCTCCAAACAAAAACGCTCCACTCCGCCATATCGCAGGAAAAACGGGCTGGGAATTCCATAAGACTCGCAGGGGGGCGTGGCGCGCCGTGCACGCGTTCGAGCCGGCGAGGATGAATCGGCTGCGTGCTTCGGGTGTTTCCAGAGGCGGAGCTTGACCGTCGCTTCATCGTGGCACAGCGAATCCTCCATCCGAGGTTTGGATCGCGTTGGGACCACGGCAGCAACCTGATCATTTTTTTTTTTTTTTTTTTTTTTTTTTTTTTAATCATATCCTTTTCAGGAGGTTCGTTATTCTGTCAGGGTGCGAGCGAAACAGAAGGCGGAAGCCAGAGTACAGCTCGCTTGGGCTTTAATGCACGTGTGAGGGAGAGAGAGATACGAGCATACACACACACACACACACACACACACACACACACACACAAGCACACGGCAGTCCTACGGTTGAGAGCGATAGTCCGAGTAGCGCATAGGAAGAAGTGTAGCTGACCCGAGATGCACAGGGAGGGGAAGCGCAGCCGGTACGGGATTCTGTAGTCCGGATGAAACGGATGACAGAAGTCCTGCATGAAAACCGGAACGCCAAAACATGTAGTACGGAAGTCCAACATAAACAATAACGAACAAGGAGTGAATGTGAGTGAGGGGTTTATGTAGGAGCGGGGTGGAGTGATGATGGGCTTCAGGTGTGCCTCGTTAACCCTGGAGCTTCAGAGAGAGTGGAGGCATGAGTGATGATGAGCTCCTGGTGTGCGTGGTTAAACCTGGAGCCCTATGGAGAGTGGAGGCATAGAGAGCCACCAAAGGGGGCGTGGCAGGTGGTTCCCTGACAGGGAGTCACATCATAATGAACGACTCGAGAGGTAAACTACTCAATACTGTTTCCTGTACATTTGCAATGCTTTGGTCATGCACACCCAGTAGAAAATGAACAAATCACTCTTTGAGATGATTATTTCTTTTCGTTTACGAATGACCCCTCACTAGTGGATTAAGAAATAATGGAAGATTGAGGAAAAGTAGCATAGTAAAAGTACAGATACAAGTGTAAAATTTACTCAGGTAAAAGTACACTGTTTTTAAATAATTTTTTTAATTACTATTCACTTACAGTAACCAGATTTTTTGTAATTCATTACTTTACACCACTGCACACACAAATGCACTAACATAAATCGTTTGAACTGGTTGGTGCTGCACTGTGTATACTGTCTTACTGTCTTATGTTCCTCTTTTTTGCACTAAGTGTTGCTTATGTGCATTTTAGTTTTGTGTAGTTCTGTGTTGCATGTTTTGTTTTTTATTTATATTGTCTTATGTAGCACCTTGGGCCTGAAGAAATGTTTTCTTTTTACTGTCTACTGTACTGTATTTAGTTGTAATGACAATCAAAGCCTACTTGACTTGAGCCCACAAACACACACACACACACACACACACACACACACATGTGAGTGGGCACCAAACATTCAGGCAGCCATTCAGGAGAATGCAAAAATATATACACTGATAAGTGTCTAATGGACCATGTGTAGTTATTCATTTTTATTATTGTACTTTTACAATGTGTGCTGTTATATATTAACTGCTTAAATGAAAATCCAGGCCAACTAAATCTGGGCACCGATTTGTTACATTTGTAAAATCAGGTTAAAACCATTATTTAATTTCATAAAGACACTTAGATGTTACTAGTTGTTGCCTAGATGTTAGTCTAATTACTGTATTTTTTGTTATTTGTGTTTTGCTAATCAGATTTTTCCTCCTCTTCTCCTAGTAATAACTTTGAATGCATTTTCTCCACCACTGTGAAATGCATTATAGTTGAGGCACTAAATATAATGAAACTTCTGAGATTGTAACTTAATCAAGTGCATGTATTTCTCTATTTGCTTTACCTGTTATGAACACTGCAAAACAGAGAAGTTTGTAAAAAAAAGTATTATTATTATTATTATTATTATTATTATTATTATTATTATTATATTAAAATTATTAGACTATAGCTGCAGCTCTCCACAGACCTGCAGTTATATTCTGAGCTCTCAGGATTGAGGATGCACTGATATGTTAAGCTAGATAGCAATTAACTAAAGTGATATTTAAAGTGTTTACATATATTCTGTATAAGGAATGCACCGCAATAATTGTTTATTAAAGGCTTGTTTATTAAAGGATTGTTTATTAAAGGATTGTTTATTAAAGGCTTGTTTATTAAAGGCATAAAGACTTTATGGAGGCATTTTGCAAATATGAATATTAGCAAGAACAAGGATTTAAGTAATTTAATGTTACTTGATCCATAATCTTCACCAAGATAAAGTGCTTACTGAAGATGAATAAATGAATGGATGGATGAATTAATGAATGGATGGATGGATAAATTAATTAATGGATGAATGAATGAATGAAATGAATGAAACACACACATTAGTGTGTAAAGTTGATGTAAGAAATGTTTTAGAAATATATGGATAAATGCACACTGAGCAATAAATGCACACTGAGCAATGTACAATGCAGTTTTATATTCAATTATGTCAAACATTTACTGCAAATTAAAATCAATACTGCCAAAGAAATTAAAAGTGGCCTGTGGCCTAAACAGTTTCTTTACAATTATGTTTTATTATTTCTTAATAGATTTCACAAAACTACAGTACAACACATAACATGTCTGCTTTCAAAACAGTTACACAGACACCTAAACCCATGATACAAATAAACTTCAAATATTAAGCAACATTCTAATTGCCTTTACACAAATGACAACTATGTGAGCCTTTTCTCCAGATGTGTGCAAAAAAGTGTGGTTAGCTGGTATTTTTAAATGAATGGAAATGATTTTTTTATTTAAGTTAGCATAAGCCATATTAATATACATGTTTGTTCAGGGTGAACTTTCCCTTAAATACAAGTAATTGTTTTAGGTTCAGCATTTTAAATCTGTTCCTTTAACAAGCAACTTTAGCAACTAATCAAGTCACTTTAAACCATCTTCATTCTAAGCATTCCTAATGGGAGAATGTTTACTCTTGCATTGATTAACCAACATTATATATTTTTAAGTTCTTTTATCAAATAAAAACAACCATTATAAAAAATTTGATATTTAAATTATTTTAAATGAATTACATTCAGAGTGGTTAATACGATGAATTATATGTATCTTTTAAAAAAAAAATTATAAAAATAATATACATAATATACATACATAATATACATATAAACATAATAAAATGTAAAAATAAAAAATAATTATAAATTGATTTAGTCTTGGTTTTTTCATTCTTAATTCAGTCAATAGAGGTCAGGAGTCATATATTAGATACACTTCTAAATCCTTTCATACAGTCGTTATGAATAAATCCAAACTGCTGTTGACCGCTGTTGAAAAAAAAATTTAACCCTGTGAATGTGAATATGACTATAAAATAGTTTTATTATAAAGTTTTACATTTTGTTGAACTTAGTACAGTGGTACCCTGACCTGCGAGTGAATTAATGTACGAGTTTTCTGAGGTACGAGTCGTCACTCGGTCGATCTTTTGCTTTGTTTTGCAAGCAAAAAATTGAGGTACGAGCTCGAGACGCCGCTGCTAGATGGCGAAGCGATGCCAGAAATCGAAGACTGTGACGAAAATTAAGATAAGCAAAGAAGAAAAAGTACAAAATTTTAAGTTTAGTGATATGTAGCGTACAGTAGTGATTGCAAAAAAAATTTGTCTTCCATCCTCCGCCTATCTCCTCTACCCTCCACCTCCGTCGGCGTCTTCGTTAGCTCAAGTCGTCTCATCTCCAAGTTAAATACACTGCGTAAAACCTTATTATATCTTTACATACTCTTTCTATTATGTTTGTATGCAAGATTTGTTATTTAGAAATTTATTTTTCTAATTTAATAACATGAAACATAAAAAATGGGGTGGCATTTTGAGGGTTGGAATGAATTAATGCCATTTTAAGTATTTACAATAGAGAAAATGTATTTGATGTGCGAGCAAATTTAGCTACTAGCTACTCATAGGGCAAGGTACCCCTGTATTATGGTTTAAATGACAATTAATTTATTCTATAGACAGAA
The DNA here is from genome assembly GCF_014805685.1 of Silurus meridionalis. Lineage (NCBI taxonomy): Eukaryota > Metazoa > Chordata > Actinopteri > Siluriformes > Siluridae > Silurus > Silurus meridionalis. The sequence goes on along the minus strand of NC_060889.1, from coordinate 22,070,230 downwards.
CATTGTCCTCTATTTATTAATGTTTTTCTTTATTTAGAGCTCAGGATGCTAATTATATTTGTTTATCCTCGACTAAAAGGCATTGTAAAGAAATGTGAATCAGACTGAGTACAGAGCAGCCCATCCCCTTCCTACAGCTACAGACCAGTGACGATGCACTGCAACAGTGACGAGAGACTCGAGAAAGGAGTGTTTAGTTTCACATTTGCAGTAACAGGGCTTTAAAACGAAAGCACGACGAACAAAGCAAACGGATTTCTTTAGCGTCTTTTTACTGGGCAAATATACACCTTTAAGCGGGTGAGTAGTTTGTCGGCTAGTTTACACAAATAAGGTGTTGAATTGTGGTGTAATAATACTGTTTTTCAGAGATGCTTTTGTGTGTGACTCTGCCGATTCTCTTCAACGTTATGGAATCTAAAGCAGGTATGATGTATATCTCTCTCGCTCTCTCTCTCACACACACACACACACACACACGCGCGCACACACGTGTTTGTGAGTATAAATCTCTTTTCTCAGAGCTGAGTAACGTCATGTGTTGCTATGGTGAGCGGAAAAGACAGGGAACACAGTGAGAATGGTCCCTTTTTAGGGCGTGACTGAGGCTTTTCTTTCAGGCCTCGAATGACTGTAGTGCAGCCATGAATGTTTTGGCCTGGAATGTTGTTTGTTTCCAGAGGTGGAAAGAGTAACTCGAATAAATTACTGGTTCTTCAATGAAAATACTCAGAAAAACAGATATGATTTACAATGTAGTTAAGTCGAATACTTCAAACAAACCATATTTAAGATAAGATAAGATAAGATAAGATTAGATAAGATATACCTTTATTCGTCCCACAGTGGTGAAATTTCTTTGTTAGAGCAGCAAAGAAAACAATAAAAAATAAATGCAAATATGTAAAAGAATAGACAATATAGAAGAATAGACATATAGTATACAGTATATACACAACACAATGTATAAATACAAATAAGGAAGAAAGTACGTATTGCAGGTAGTATTGCACACAGGTGGTTTTGCTCGTATTGCAGGTAATATTGCACGTATTGCAGGTAATATTGCACACAGGTAGTATTATTACACAGTAAACAGTAATAACACTGTGTATTATGGTGACTGGGTTACTGGGAGCAGCTTTGATTGTAAAGTCTAATAGCAGAAGGGAGAAAAGACCTTCTGTAATATAAAAGTGTCCTTCAGACACTTAGAATGTAACAGTCTGTCACTGAAGGAGCTGCTCAACGATGAAACGGTTTCATACAGGGGTGAGAGACGTTCTCCAGCAATGATGATAGCTTTGCTACCATCTTCCTTTCTCCCACCTCCTGTACAGTGTCCCCTAGGACTGAGCTGGCCTTCCTGATCAGCTTGTCCAGTCTCTTCCTGTCTGCAGTAGAGATGCTGCTGCCCCAGCAGACCACACCATAGAATATGGCTGAGGCCACCACAGAGTAAAAAAAGGTCTTCAGTAGCTCTTCCTGCACTCCAAAAGACCTTTGTCTCCTCAGCAGAAAGAGTCTGCTCTGCCCTTTCTTATAAATTGCCTCAGTGTTGTCTGTCCAGCCCAGTTTGTTGTTTAGGGGAACACCCAGGTATTTGTAAGGGTCCACTCTCACAATGTCCTTTCCCTGAATGTTCACCGATAGTAATGATGAAATGTAAGTAAAATTACAGATTTTCAAAAGTTCTAGAAGACAAAGAAATTGCTCAGTTACAATAATACTAATAAATGTAATTTGTTACTTTCTGTGGTTGTTTACACCAAAATCTTTGGTATGATGACCTAAATAAATTTCTGCATAGAAATACTCACTTATCATCTTTGCTATGTGGTTACTAACAAGGAAAATCAGTCAGAGATCAACTATTTTGTTTATATTTTGTAATATTATTCACATTTTAATGCTACTTTGGAACATATTTTGTCTTCAGAAATATTTCTGAAAGGTTGTATTGTTGGCATTCACCATGTCTGAAGTTCAGGAACTACTAATCATATTTTTCCTCCTATTGTTCTTCTGTTTCCTGTACAAAGAGATGTAGCCAGACATCTCAGATAATTATTTATTTTTCTTAGCTCAGTATGAATGTAGACATGGAAACTAGAGCAGAGTGCACACACAGACTATATCACCCCTCAGCTCATGCATGTTATATGATCTAGCCACACCATTTATTACTCAAAATTGTTTCTTGTCACTGCAAGTTAGCACACCTACTTAAAATTGACTTTCTCAGTTTGTTTAAGCTTTCTTGTTCATGTGTGTGTCTCATCGTTGTCTTCTTCTTATTTTTTCAGCTGCTCTCATTAGGGGTCGCCACAGCAGATCATACATCTCCATACCTCCCTGTCCTCTACATCTGCCTCTTTCAAACCAACCACCTGCCTCTCCTCCCTCAACACATCAATAAGCCTTCTCTGTGGCCTTCCTCTTTTCCTCCTGCATGGCAGCTCCATCCTCAGCATTCTTCTACCGATATGACCAAACCATCTCAATTGCGCCTCTCTCATATTTTCTCAAAAATGTCCTACATGTACAGTCCCTCTTATAAACTCATTTCTAATCCTGTCCATCCTCGTCACTCCATAGCCCATTCACTCTTGCAGATACCCTTCTATCACAAATCACTCCTTTCACTCTTCTCCACCCACTCTACTCTGCCTGCACTCTTTTCTTCACTTCTCTAACACACTCTCCATTACTTTGACCCCAGGTTTTTAAACTAATCCAACTTCATGACCGTAATATTTACATTAACATTTGCAGCATTTAGCAGGTGCCCTTGCCCAGAGCAACGTAAAAAAAAAAGTGCTTTAAACCTCTATAAGTGAATAAATCTATAGTGGTATGTTAGGTTAAGATTAGCCTACAACTCTGTTGAGAGGGTTTTTTTTGTTTGTTTGTTTTTTTTTTAAAAGCAAGCTTGGAAAATGTTAGTTCAAATGTTTTAGGAAGAGTTTTCACCCAATGCTTGAAGACCTACTCCTACACCAGGGACTTCACTGTTTGGACATCTAGGGGAAGTTCATTCCACCACCTCGGTGCCAGAACAGAGAAGAGCCTTGCAGTATACTTACCTCTTACCCTGAGAGAGGGTGGTACCAGTCGAACAGTGCTAGAGGATCTCAGGCAGCCTTGTGCCTTAGCACAATTTTGATTTAATTATTTTAGACAAAAGGGGAAAATAACACAAAAAAAATACATCATGTTTTCTAACTTCTGATTGGGTGGCAGCCTACAGCCAGTGAACAATCATCAGACAGCAGCCGTCCTCCCCAAAACCCAAAACCCTACCCGAAGCCCTGCCCCAGCAGCACAGAATAGTTTTTCATCACTCACCTCAAATTACTTTCAGTTTGACATGCCTCAAAGCAGACCCATCTTCAGTCCGTTAGCAATTAATGGACATTTAAATAATGATGCGCCATCCCAGCCAATATTAGTTAATTACACAAAGTTTATTACCCGAAGCATGCTTTCAGCCGTTCATTTGATTATTTGAACCTTTCTTATACCACACACAACCATGGCTGGTAACAATTCAATACATTTTTATTTATATAGCACTTTTAACAATGGAAATTGTCTCAAAGCAGTTGTACAGAGATAAAGTGGTAATAAACTTATGTATACATTTTTTCCTTATAATTGTAAGTTTGTCAATAATGTGCAAGCCAGTGGTGACTGTTTTAAGTAAAAACTCCCCAAGATGGTACGAGGAAGAAACTTGAGAGCAACCAAACTCAAAAGGAGACCCATCCTCATCTAGGTGGCACCAAATGTCTATTCATTACAGTTAATCGTTGTTAAGGTGTGCAGTGATAGGCAATTAAACACATCCTGTGGTCCTGAGCCATTGTAGTAGTGTGTGGATATTAATTACAGTCCACTTAATGGATATTTAATCTATTATTTAGATAGAGAACTACATCCAGAGGTAGTGTATCAGGATAAATCAGGCAGATTCAAAGAAAGACAAGGACAAGAACACTTGTCACTGGTACCTCAAGAGCATTTTTAACTCAACAGAGAGAGAGAGAAAGAGAAAAGAGGGGTGAGTGGTAGAAAATAAGGATTATTAAGTACCCTAATTGTTTATAAACGTTAAAGATATTGTACATTGTGAATAATACTCTGTCAAGACTAGCTATGGCTGCATAACTATAGAGAGAGGAGAGCCAGAAGGTACCAAAGACATGGGGGATCTCTGGTATAAGAGACGGGCAACCACACCACCACCAACAAACATAAGTAAATGTGTAAGAGTGGGAGAATTACAGCATACAGATAACGTAGTTCACAGAATTACTCTATATCCATGATCCCTCCAAATCTGCTTCTTTACCTAAGAAAACTACTGACAAAAAGCTTGACTAAATAAATATGTTTTCAGCTTATACTTGAACACAGTATTTTATGACTGTGCCTGAGTATCGAACACTATTTGGAAGGTTGTTCCATAACTGTGGGGCTTGTAAGAGAAAGATCTACCCACTGCTGTAGTCTTCATTATTTGAGGTACAAATAAAAAGCCTGCACCTTTTGATCTAAGTATGCATGGGGATCATAATGGTAAAATCAATACGATTTGATGGGGGGCCATCAAAAACGGGTGATGTGGTCATACTGTATTTTCTAGATCTGGTAAGGATTAACTGAAGCTTATTAATGCACTTCCTAGAACAGAAATAGTAAAGCATTACAGTAGTCTAATCTAAATCTAACTAAAACATGATCTAGATTTTTGCATCCTGTAATGACATTATATTTATTATTTTTAAGGTAAAAATAAAGGCTATCCTGGTAATGTTATTCACATGTTCTGATACTGTCTTTGATTAAGTAGTGAATTGAAAAAAAAAGAAAAAAATCGTTAAGAAAAAAAGGGAAAAAGTTCTATACAATGAAAAAAAAACCGTTTTATATAATAACCTTTTCTGAATTTGTACTGATGTTTGATCATCAGTTTGATTTAGGATTTAATTTTATTTGACAACTAATCAATAAACAATTCAGAAAAAACAAGATTTGTGGAGTTTGAAATACTGTAAAAGGGTTTTTTTTATTAGATTTTTTTGTAATTTTCGTAAATATTAGTATTGGGGAGAACTAGATTAGCTGTTGGGGCCACTACCACTTATTGCCCACCTATTATTTGTACCAGCCCAACCGTAATATAATTGTCTAAAACTGGCCTTGAACATAACTAAACTACTTAAAGACTTTCAGCATACACATTCCTTGCAAAGGATATACTAGAGTTCTACATCTGTTTATAATACAACTTTATATTTGACCAAATAACTAGTCTGGTTTTGAGCCATGCACCAACAGTACATGTCTTTCTTTGTCAGTGTCACAACCAAGTTTCTGGTGGTTCTGCACTTCATGGGAAGTAGCAGGGAATCATACTGGGTCCTGCACTGCCATGCCATGTGTCTCCTTGCCTTCTCCATCAATGTGGCCTGCAGTAATGTATATAGAAAAGACAAGGCCAGTGGGTGCACTTCTTGTAGTTGTTCTTGTATTATGGTTCCAGTAATTCATGCTTTTGGACAGGTTGTTTTCAGTAAACTGTTTGCTGGCTTTCTTGTTAGCCAGCTTCACAAGAGGCTTCCTTCTGGGACGACAGTCATGCAAACCAATTTGTTGCAGTGTGCGGCATTTGGTCTGAGCACTGACAAGCGGACATTTCACTTCTTCAACCTATAAAGCAATGCTGGCAGGATCAAGCATTTGTATTTTAAAGCCAACTTCTGCATCTGACGCACGGCACAAGGACTCCAATTCTTTGATCAACCCTTGCAAGGCCTGTTCTGAGTGGAACCTGTCTTGGAAAACCTCTATATGACCCTGGCCATTGCAGCGTAAGACAAGGCTCTTTGCCCATTGGATAAAAATAACTTTCAAGTACCAGAAGTGCAACCAGTTAATGTTGGCATTTAGGGTTTAGCAATTAGCAATTTAGCATTTGGGATTACCCATATTTGTGGGTCCCCACCCTCTGAAAACACGAAGAGACTTTGAACAGTGATGAACAAAATCCAACTTTTCTGCATTCTGACCTGGTGGCGCCGAAACGAATGCATAAAATACTGAACAAATTATAAAAAATTCCTTGTTGATTTACTCAATCAATTAATCAAATTTTATTTATAGAGCGCCTTACAACAAATATAAAATATATAATAAAATATAAGAACACAATGTACATAAAATAGCAGTTGAAACAGGGGCTACGTGTTAAAAGCTTGTATGAATAAATGAGTTTTCAACTGTGATTTAAAAACACTCAGCACAGTGATGCTTCGTATGTGTGCTGAAAGTGCGTTCCACAGCTTTGGTCCCTGGACGGCAAATGATCGGCCTCCAAACCTTTTATATTTATACTTGGGAGTGACCAGAGAGGTATGTCCCGAGAAGCAAAGAGTTCTGGCTTGTTGGTAGACCATTATTAATTTGGCGAGGTAGGCCGGGGCCAGCCCATTGATGGCCTTGAACACAAACAGCAGGACCTTATACTCCACCCTAAACCGCACTGGAAGCCAGTGAAGCGAGCGGAGGACAGGGGTGATGTGTGAGCGTTTGGAAGTGTTAGAGAGAAGACATGCCGCGTTTTGTACCATTTGGAGCCGATTGAGAAGTGATTGATTAAGTCCAGTGTAGACTTAATTAAGTTACTAAATGTCTATGTAAGTAATATATTATGCAATTATATATTTACCTTACTAAAGTTAGCATTTTAAAGTAATGAGAAAAACATTATCAAAACAAATTATTATTTTCCTGGGTTGTAACTAATGACAATGCCGATGGATCGGAATGCCTTCACTCAGTGCTTTTTTTATTGGTTTCACCGGAATAACCAAAGCACAATGTTTAGTCTCATCCGCTACAGGTGTAATCTTACTGCTTGTTTCGTCCAGACCTTCATTCCTCTGTCTGAGTCAGTGATACAGTTATTTATATTAACAATCAAGTGTCGCACAAAAAATTAAACATAAATGTAACACAGTAAAACATTCAAAGTTTCAACTTTCTTATGTAGCTTCCAAAAAACAAGTCTAGTCAGTCAATTCCATTAATTATTATTAATAGACCCCCAGGGCCCTGTTCTGATTTTCTTGTAGAATTTGAGGATTTCATTTCAAACCCAGCTTCTTTAGAAACATGTTACTATTTATTGCTATTCAATAAATCACAATGTCATAGGACTTACTCATAGTGGTGGACATTGCTCTTGATTTAATACTAACATTTTGATTAAATATGAAACATATATTCGTAATTACACAGTCTGGAAGTATTTTAGATCATTATCTCATCTATTTTATCTCTACCTCAGTCATAGCATATGTACTTCACCATGTTACTATGTTAAATGTACTGTTATGTCATTGTTATTGACAGATTGGATCACCATCTGACCCCACAGAGCTTGACTGGCCTACTGAATGTCTAGAATCAGTGTTTTGAAACACTCCAAACAATGAAGCTCCCCTTAAAATTAAAATGATTAGAGAGAAAAAGAATTGCACCATATTATAACTTGGAAATTAGAACATGAATGGTGTAAAACTAAATAAATAGCTAGTAGTGTTGATAGAACAGCATTTTCCTCTGCTCAAATAGAAGATAGCAGGCTTAATCCTTTTTTTTTCAGTACTGTGAAAAAATAAACTAGGAATAAAAACACCACACAACAAGCACTGTGATGTGGCAGTGATGATTTCATAAACTTTTTCAATGATATTTTTGAAAATATCAGGCAACAAATTCAGACTATTAATTTACATTCAAACAATTTTTATAAACAACACTGTAGATATCAATATAATTATAAGAGATCATCAGTTATAAAGTGTTACTCCCATCTGAGAGAATTGGAGTCTGCTTAATTTCAGAATTACTTAAAACTGTTATAAAAATAATACATTCTTTAAATAGCATTGATTATGGGTCTTAGTCTTTCAAATTAGCAGTTATCATAACCCTAATTAAAAAAACCCTGACACTGACCCCTGTCAGCTTTCCAACTATAGGGAAATATCAAACCTCCACTTTATTTCCAAGATCCTAGAAACAGTTGTTGCACAGCAGAATATCCTCATTGCTAGACTAGAAAATGTTGTTAGAATAAAGAGAACAGCTCTCTTCTTGCTTAGATCTTATTTGACTGATCATTATTAGTTTGTTATTGTAAATGGTGAGTTCTATACAGTCACTCAGGTAAAGTTTGGTGTTTTGCAAGGATCTGTCTTAGGGTACTGATTTTTTCTTTATATATGCTGCCTCTGGGTGAAATTTATCAATAAACATGGCATTAGCTTCAATTCATTACAATACACAGTTTTACTTTTCAGCAAACCCAGATGAGAGAGATCAGCCTAACAATGTTGAAGAGTGTGTAATGAACATTAGACAATGAATGCTTGTTTACTTCCTTTGGCTAAATTCAGATAAGAAGGAATTACTTTTAAGAGAATTAAAAGCATATGTGCACAAAAGAATGTGCATACATAAGCTTTGGTTAGTCCAAAATGCAGCAGCAAGAGTCCTCACCACAACCAAAACATATGTTCACATCACCCCTATCGTAATCAGTCTACATTATTCCCAATTAAATCTCTCATTGATTACAAAATACTACTGACGTGTAGAGCACTAAATGGTCTCACGCCACATTATCTGAACTTTTGTTCCATTATGATCCCCCACGCCTACTTCTATCAAAAGGTGCATGCTACTGTGTGTATTGGTACCTCAAATAATGGAAACTACAGCAAGGGGTGGAAATTTCTCGTGGAGAAGTCCCACAGTTATGGAACAGCCTTCCAATTAGTGTCCCACTCTCAAGCGCTCACTTAAGTTTGTTGATGGTGGTGTGGTGGGCCATTTCTTATCCCAGAGATCCTACATGTCATTACATTTACATTTGCTGCATTTAGCAGATGCCCTTATCCAGAGCAACGTACAAAAGTGAACCTTTGACTCTTCCTTTTAGTTATACTGCCATAGCTAATTTTGCCGGAGTCCCTAGCTGCACCCTGTTCACGCTCTCTCTGTTGAGTTAAAAATGCTGAGTTACAAGTGACCAAAGTTCCTGTATCTTTCTTCTCTTTGAATTTGCCTGATTAATCTTGATGCCCTACCTCAGGTTGTAGTTCTCTTCAATTGTAGACCACTCTGTGTAACTTAGGATGGTTTTAAAGATCCTAGAGTTACTAAGAACTTTGAGGATGGATTTAGACTGTAATTAATATCAACAGTCTGCTTCAAAGGCTCAGACCCATAGGTTGCATAAACAGTTCTGCATTTAAGCAGCACACCTCAGCAGTGATGGGACTGTAATGAATGCCATTTGTTGCCACCCAGATGAGGGATAAACTTAAATTTATAAGGAACAAAATTATAGGCACCAAACTCATAAATTCTTCTATACAAATGTATAACCTTTTTCTCTGTAAATTTGCTTTGAGAAAATGTCCATTGTTAAAAGTGCTAAACAAATAAAAATACATTGAAGTCTAAGCCATCCTTTCTATGAGCTCAAGTAGGTGTGTGTTTGTTTGTTTGTTTGTTTGTGTATGTTTGGACAGCCTTATTCATTTGCTAATTTTGTTTATCATTAGTTCAGTTAGCAAACAAATTAAGAGAGCTAAAGAAAGTGAGACCACATCTGAAAATAAGCTGTACAGGTCAAAATGCATTCTGACTTATTGTATATAGAAAAATATTAATATTCAGCATTTATATATTTTCTGAAAACACAGAGCTATTACAGGTGGTTGGTTCCGAAGCTCCTCTTATTGCTGTAGCTGGTGAAGACTTGGTTCTGCCTTGTTTTATCAAAGCCAAAACCAGTGCTGTGGACATGACAGTGGAGTGGTATAAACTAGACAAAGAAAACTCTTTGGTGCATCTCTATAAGGATCATGACGACGTTAATGAAAATCAGGCTCAGACATACAGAGGAAGAACTTCAGTTTTTAAAGAGGAGCTACAGAAGGGCAACACTTCACTCAAACTCTCAGCTCTCAGAGTCTCTGATGAAGGAGAGTACAAGTGTTTAGTTGAGAATAAATCCATGTCCAATGAGATCACTGTTCATGTCATTGTTGAGGGTAAGAGCTATTTTCATTTTTAAGAATTTACTCAATGAAAATGAGATTGTATAAAGGTTCAGCAGCAGTAGTCCCATTTTTTCTTTTACACCACACAGTGTATCAATTCAAATAATTCGGTTTCAATGGTGAAATTTTTTTTATATAATAATTAACATGCTAATAAAAACTTTGCATTATATTTTCATGCTGTATAAAAAAAATTAATTATCAAATTGTCATTCATATTTTAAATAATCAGTTTTTACATTTTTTTATTATTATTATTATTCAAATCAAGACAATATTATGGAATTATTCAGTTATATGTAATTTAATAATTTTATTTATTCATTTGTTTAAAAAAATGTTTTAACTGAGAAGCCATGTTTAGAATATAATATATCCTGAGATATTTCTGGCACATAACATCTGACAGACATAGAGGCACAACTTGTTTATTCAAAAAATCAGTCTCAGTCATTCTGGATTAATTATCTTTATATACTTTCATCTGAATTAAAACAATATATTTTGTTTAATGACTGCAGTTCAGGGAAGCCAGCCAGTGATTACATTGGAGAGTTATGATAACTCAGGAGGGATAAATTTAGTGTGTGAATCCAGAGGCTGGAAACCTGAACCTGAGGTTCTGTGGCTGGACAGAAAAGGAGTCACTCTGCCTGCTGAAGACACACAGATACACAGAGAGACTGAGGGCTTCAGTGTGAAACGTCACATCACTGTTTACGATTATAGCGACTCCAACAGATTCTACTGCAGACTTCTTCAAAAACATCACATGATGGAGACAGAGATTATTATTAATAGTAAGTATATTTAATTATAATTTGAATTTTAGTCTATAGTTTATAAGTTTAGACTATAACACTGTAATCTATCACTTTATTCTACTGTAATCATTACAGACCTATTACTACAATTTTTATCGTACGTACTGGTTTTTTTGCAACAGTGCTCTCTATAAAAATGTTTGATTGTATTGATTAGTTCTTTCACAAGGTTTTTTTTTGTATCTGAAAACTTGTAAAATTATAAATATGTATATGTGGTTTTATTTTAGGTCCATTCTTTTCTTCTGGGAAGTGGATTGTGGGCATTTTAGTTTCATCATGTCTTATTGCTGCTGGATTGATATTAATCTCAGTTGTACTTTGCAACAAAGGTAATTATTTTCAAAAATATTTCTTTATTATATCTCTAGCTTAAATTATATTTCATTTTATACTACAGTTTCAGCTACTATTAATGTCCTAGAGATCACTCTATCAGTGGTCTGTAGGACCCATCTTGGCACAGCTCTCTGTAAACAGTATCAAAAAGAATTTAAAGATAAGAGTCAACAATGTCAAACACTCTGCAGAATTCAAGCAGCCTTTTGTACTCAATTCACTCTGGACTAAAGTGACCATGATTTAACTTCTGAAGTTCATATACAATAATGGAGAATGAAGAATTATGTACTACTAAGTGTCTAATGCAGTGGTCCCCAACCTTTTTTGCGTCACAGGCCGGATTAATATCAGACAATATTTTCATGGACCGGCCTTTAAGGTGTGGTGGATAACAACAAAATATAGTGATATGACCACCATATAAGCTGGTATTTATTAAATATAATAATAAACATGAAATCCTCTGTGTTGTTTTTTGTACATTTTGCTAGCTTGCGAGTTTCAATTTAGTGGTAATGTATTATGTGTTACTGGCCGGAGCAGCTTCTTTAAGAAGGTAGTGGATGTAGGTAAGACATGTGACCGAGGCATCTTGACGCGCATCAAGAGTGAGTCATAGACAGATGTGGTGGAGAGAATCTGGTAGTTTTCCAAAATAAAACATTGTTCAGAATCAGATAATTAATAAAACAGAAATAATGTAAGTTACAGTATGTATTTTTTCTGTGTGGCCCGGTACCAATTGACCCACAGACTGGTGCCGGTCTGCGGCTCGGGGGTTGGGGACCACTGGTCTAATGGACCATGTGTAGTTATTCATTTTTAATATTATACTTTTACAATGTTAGATTTTTTTATTATTATTATTGATTACATGGAAATTTAGGGCATCTGAAATCAGGCACCAACTTATTGAAATTGTGTATTTATGTGTTAAAACATTAGTAAACATTATGGTATATAGGTTTTATTCCCCAAACACAGGTGTTAATTGGTTAATAATTTAAAATCTATAGCCTAAAACCTTATCCTATAATCATATTAAAACTTCCCTGAATATGCATCTAAATTACACAACATATGAATTACATCTCTGTGATGAATTGTGATTGTGAAATGGTACAAAATAATATACAAATGTTTGGGTATTTCAGTGAGTACAGTGAGATCAATATTCCGGAAATAAAAACTGCACCACACCACTCAGGCACTGCCAAGAAAATACCTGTCAATTTAAACTTCCCCAAACATGTACCTAAATTATACTATATTTGATTTGTCACAATCAATACGTTTACATCAGTACTGTCATATGTTTAATAACATGAACATTTAACATCTATTTTCAAATATCTTAAAAACTGATATGTGAACTAGTTTCACCTTTAAAGCATTTATGTTGTGCATTTTCATGTCTTTGTTTGTAATGATTGCTGCTAATATAAAATCTAATAAATGCTACCAAGTTATAAGCAACTAAATCATTTATCTGGATATTATCAGGGAGCAAAGTAGAAGGAGGGTTTTGTAATAAAAGAAGAGATACAAATACAACATTCGGAATACTTCAAATTACTTGTGTTGTGAATGACTCATAACTTACCTGTAACATATAGTTCCACTTGAGATGGCAAAAGTACACACATCCTTCACTGAAGTAGAAGTACAGATACTCATGTTTTAAAAGTAAATTGTCAATAGTTATGTTTACTATTTATGTAAATATGTTTGGGTTCTGACATGTACATAAGTAAAAAGCCATTACTACTACCTGTTGTAGTGTCACGCTGGTAACTGGATCTCATATCATATTAATATTAGGACTGTCAATCAATTTAAATATTTAATTGCGATCAATCAACAAAAAATGAAAAAAATAAACAAAAGTTAAAAATAGAAAAAAAAGGAAGAGAGGGGAAAAGAAGAAAGGAGAGAAAGAAAGGAAAGGAATGGCAAGCCTAATCTTCAACATTAAAATACAGCCTAAAACAAGACTCATAAAGGATTCATATTCACCTTAAATTAAGGGGCTCAAACTTAAATACGCATCTAAAACTCCCTTTGTTCATGTGTTTGTGGGCATGGTTTCGGGTTATACTTGCTTTGGAGAACTTAAAGTTTTATCCAAAGTGTATTAATACAGTATGGTGCATTTTATTATCAAATAAAATGCCCCATTGTTTGCAAAATAAGGAACAGATCATTTTGGTGATCGTTTTGATATTAGACATGGAAAGCAAGGACAGCATTGAACAGAGGTTTATTACATACCAGTTAACATTTAACATACTATTAACATATCGGTATTTAAGGTATAACTTTGTTAATACAATGTTTTATTCAGGTATATAAAATGCACCCTTGTTAGGAAAATAAAGAGAAGATAATTCTATGTCGACTTTGACATCAAGCCTTAAGAGAAAAGACAGCATTAAAACAGATGTACAATGTACCAGGACCAGTATTTAAGGTATAACTTATGTTAATACAACATTATATTCTGGTGTATACAATGCACCCTTGTTATTGTGTTGTTGTGTGCCTGTATATGTGTGTGTGTGTGTGTGTGTGTGTGTGTGTGTGTGTGTGTGTGTGTGTGTGTGTGTGTGTATCACAAACAGACATACTGGGGCCCAGTTCCGAGTTCCAAATTGTTTTATGGATTGAAGGTCCCTGTGAATTTAACCAGAGAGGCCAGGGGGTTATCTGGCTTTCGGGGTGGTGTATGTGTGTGTGTGTGTGTGTGTGTGTGTGTGTGTGTGTGTGTGTGTGTGTGTGTGTGTGAGTGAGTGTGTGTAAGGTATAGACACTGGCTTGTGTTATCAGTCTTCCGGGGGGATATGACACTGTGGTATACAAGCTCTCAATAAAAGTGTAAGCCGTGGTGCTCATCCTTTGATTGAAATGTAAAGGGTTAAAAGAAAACTCCTGAGACATGAAGTCTAAATGACATGTGCCAGACGCTACAATAATAAGAGTATATTTGTTCGCATATTTCAATATAAGTTAGTTTATTTAAAAGTAGACACTTAAAGCTTTCTATTTATGTATTTATTATGTCTGTGAGACAGGTATCATACAATACCACAATTCCAATTATCCAGCATCTCTTCACCACCACCACTGAGCCCCTGTCTGACTTCTTCCCTGAATCTCATTTAGTTTCCACCATCTTATTCTTCTTTCAGTCCTCACTCTTCTCCTCTTCTTCTTCACCTCCAAAACCTTCCTACAGACCCCCATCCAATGCTGTCTATCTATACTGTCCCCAGCCAACACCTTACAGTCTCCAATCTCCTTTAGGTTGCAACTCCTACATATAACATAGTCCACCTGTGTGCTCCTTCCTCCACTCTTATAGGTCACCCTATGCTTCTCCTTCTTCTTAAAATAAGTGTTCATCACTGCCATTTCCATCCTTTTAGCAAAATATACGAATATCTGTCCTTCCACATTCCTCTCCGTGCACAACGTGATGCCCAGTGTCTCTCCAGATTTTGCGGATTGGAAGCAATTTTTCCTAATATGCTAGATATTTATCTGCACTTTTGCAAGTCTATCTATCTATCTATCTATCTATCTATCTATCTATCTATCTATCTATCTATCTATCTATCTATCTATCTATCTATCTATCTATCTATCTATCTATCTATCTATCTATCTATCTATCTATCTATCTACAGAATACCATGATAGTACAGTTTAAATCCACCTCCAATGCTCAGGGCCTTACTCCCTTTCCACTTGGTCTCCTGAACACACAACATATCTACCTTTCTCCTCTCCATCATATCAGCTACCTCTCTCTGTTTACCAGTCATAGTACCATTAAAGTACCAACCCAAACCTCCACTCTCCTCCACTTCTTCTTTCCCTGCTGCCTCTGTAGACGTCTTCCTCCTCTCCTTCTCCCCCTTCGGCCAACAGTAGCCCATTTTCCACCAGTACCCTGTCGGCTAACGATACCTGTGGCGGTCGTTGTTAACCCGGGCCTCGACCGATCCGGTATCAAATTCTGTTTCGTGATCCGCATATTTGATTTGGCACATGTTTTACGCTGGATGCCCTTCCTGATGTAACCCTCCTTATTTATACAGGCTTGGGCCTGGCACTAAGAGTGCACTGGCTTGTGCAACCCTAATGACTAGGTTAATAGAGACATTTCACCAAAAAGATTAAAACTAAAGAAATGGGCCTGTTTTGAAAGAGGTGTAAGAAATAGAAAGTACAGATATTTGTGTAAAAATGTAATGAGTGAAAGTAAAAAGAAAAATAAATATTGAAGAAAAATACTGATACCAGAAAAATCTACATAAGTACAGTAATTAAGTTTTGGTCTGCTTTGTGCAGCGTGTTATATATATTTAGCAAAGATATAACATAAGGAGAAAATTAAACGTAATAAATGCAATTTTATTTAATTGTTACTTTATTAAAATGCTTAATCTATTTATCACTCAATACATCTTTGTATCTATTTAAAACTAATTTATCTCTTTCATCATCAGATATTCAAAGGGTGAAACAAATTGCAGGTAAGAATGAAGTGCTTTTAAAATCATAATACCTCACTGTAATCAAATATAATCACAAATCTAATTGGGACATTTTTACACCATATTGACATCTTTGACTTTAACATGTGCAGATATGGGTAAAAATTATAACTCATTTTTTGATAGTGAATCTATTTAGACTTTATTTAAGCCAGATAGAAAAACATATAGAGAACAGTGGTATCAATATCAAGGAAATGGAAGCTGCACCACACCACTCAGGCACTGCCAAGAAAATGCCTTTCCATTAAAACCTTCTTAAATATAAACCTAAATCACACCACAGATGAACCACATCAATTTCCTATGTTTAATATTAACATTTAATATATTCTATTTTCAAAGGAGCAGAGATTGGCATTGGAAAGTGATATTTACACCTTGACATATTTTTTATTTTTCAAATATCTGAAAAACTGATATATGAAATAGTATTGCCTTTTAAGCAGACACTATTAATTTGTGTTTTCAACTTTTTGTTTGTAAAGCTTGGTTCTAATGTTCAATTTAATAAATGTTACCAAATTATAGGAAGCTAAAATCATTTATCTGGATATTATCACAATGCAAATTAGAAGGAGGCTTCTGTAAGAAAGAAGAGATGCAAATACATCAGTTAAAATACTTACAATTATTTGTGAATGACTCATAAATAACCTGTATCATCAAGTTCCACTTTGTGTAGTGTGCAAATATATAACATAAGGAGAGAATTAAATGACTATTGTGCAATTCCAAAACAATCCAAATCCCAAACAAGGCAGTGATGCAGCTGCTTTGGATACTCTGTCTGGTCCCTTTGTAAAACGTTGTGAGTATGTGTTGTGGGAGCTGTGCCTTCCTCAGCTTTCTCAGAATGTAGAGATGCTGCTGGGCTTTCTTTGGACTGTATGCAAACTGCAGTGGGTCCAGTAATGGGGCAGCAGGTTCTTGATGTGCTCCATGACGAGCCTCTTGAAGAACTTTATGAGGAAACGAGTGAGTGCAACGGATCGGTGGTCGTTAAAGCAAGACACAGGTGAATTCATCAGCACGGTGACAAAGGTAGTGACCCTGACGCATGTTGGAACAACATCGCTGCTCAGAGCGATGTTGGTGAGAACATCGGCCAGTTCGGCAGCAAATCTTCTGAGCACTGTGCACATGTTAACTTTGTATACCAGTGGTGCACGAGTCGAGGGCAGAGCTGGACGGAAATATCTGCAGCTGACGAGACTAATCAGTGTGCGCTGTTTCAGTCCAGCGACGCCAATAAAGAGGAGAGAGACACCAACCCCCCGGAAGAGAGCCAGCAACAGAGAGACTGTCCTTGAAGTGTTTGTGTATACTATGGGTATCTGCACACTTTGCCTCTCTGATGGCCCAGGACAGTTAGGCCCTCACTGTTCTTAGGGCCTTTATGTTGCCTGCCCTAAAAGCAGAGTCTTCAGGAGGGCACACATCTTTCCAGTTATCCACAGTTACTGGTTGGGGTGTAAGATTATTTTCTTGAGTGCAGTGACATCAATGCACTTGCTGATGTAGCTGGTCACTGATGTGTACTCCTAAAAGTCTGTAATTCTGCCATTAGTTGCAGTCTCCCAAAATATGTCCCAGTCAGTGTATTCTGCATCATGAGGAGCAGATATGGCTCCTGCTGGCTAGGCTTACACCTGGCTTCGATGTCCATACAAAATACACAGTATGGAGGCAGAGAGATCCAGAAAGCAAAACTCAGTGGATATGACATTCATAAAACAATAATATAAAGACAAATTAGTAGAACAGTCAAAGGTCATAAGGGATTCAAGTTTTAGAATTAACTCAGTAATGTTTGTTTTTTCCTAAATTTGGGAAACCTGGAAAATATCACATGTAGAAATGAGCCAGATTTAAATCAAATTTTGGTTTGTCCACAGAATCATTTATTAGTGACATTTGATGTTGATGCATGGTGCCAGACAGAGTAGCAACCCTTTAGAGTTTCAGATTTCACCAACAGTGTTACTTGTTATTTCGTATATAATTTCAACCTTTTATATTTTCTGTTTTCAGATCAGCAGAGGCAGAGGGAGAAAGATGGTAATTTTACTTGATCTTGTTTATTTTATTACGCAATTAAACTCTTCTTCTAAGTACTTATGACTGAGACATACATTTAACATAGCATGTAACCAGCAGATCAGGACAGAGACTGTTTCCTTCTTACTGCTAGCACTAAAATAAAATAACATTTTATTTGTCACATACAAACATACACATTCATACAGAGTACAACATGTACACACAGTAAATTCACCCCTCACATTTCAGTAACTACTTTAGTAGATCTCAAGGGACAATACAATATAAATAAAACTTAGATATGTTTTAGAGTAGTCAATGTGCTTCTATAGCAGTACAGATTCACTGTCCACTGGAAATAACTCAACATACCATTATTGTCTAAATAGCTGTCAAAAGTGAGTCCACCCTAGATGATAACAGCTGTATGTTGTGTAACCATGCAAAGTCACATGTCCTAATCATCAAGTTCATGTTTTTGTCTGCTTGACAGGACCATACAAATTTGTGTATCTTGTATTAGAGCAGTTAAGATTTGATGCTTTGAGTCCAATTCTCTCATCCTGACCACTGGCAGAGGTGGCAAAAGTACACACATGCTTTATACTTAAGTAAAAGTACAGATCCTCATGTTTTAGAATACTCGGGTAAAAGTTGAACTACTGATTATACCTTTTTACTTAAGTGAAAGTAAAGAAGTCTTGGCTCTGACATGTTCCTCAAGTAAATTAATTAAATAGATAGATATAAAATATCTATCTATCTATCTATATCTATATCTATATATATATATATATATATATATATATATATATATATATATATATATATAAATACAAAATGAATTAAAAATGTTGTTGCCGAATGAATGTATCCAGGCTGAACATCCACATATAGAACACAAGCAGAGAAAAGATGATGATGATCAGGAATGTCTCTGTTCTTAGTCATGTTTACATCACTGACTCCCTCTGTCTCAACCACGTTAACCCCAAACTTCTTACTGCCTTCTGCCTGCTGATTCTTAGTTTTGTAAATTCGTCTACATCTGTGGTGAGTGAGAGTCAGGACTTTATAGATTGAAAAAGACGCACAATGACAGGAAATCGGTTGTTCGGCTGAAATTGGCGCGCATTGAAAATAAAAAATATATATTTCACCAAATCAATGGATTAAAACTAAAGTAATGAGCTGGTTTAAAAGTAAAAAGTACAGATATTTCTATAAAAATGTAATGAGTAAAAGTAAAAAGTTGTCTGAAAAATAAATAGTGGAGTAAAGTACTGATACCAAAAAAATCTACTTAAGTACAGTAATGAAGTATTTGTACCTCATCACTTCCCACCTCTGACCACTGGATATTCAACATGGCCTCATGGCAAAGAACATTGATGATCCGTGAATTAGAAACAATTGCTCTCCACAAACAGGCCTAGGCTATAAGAAGATCGGTAACACTCAGAAACAGGGTAACATTACAGTGGCCAGGGTCATACTGAGTAAAAAAAAAATTACAAATACAAAAATTACACTAATTACACATACACATCCATCCCACACTCACAAACCCATTAACTTGTTGTTGGTAAAATTGATTATTAACTTATAATTTTTGTTTTATTGTTATTTTTTTAAGAGTTCATTAAGAGGAGAAAGAAGTTTGCAGGTAAGTACAATTTGACCTTTTTATCTTTAAAGTAGTTCAGCCAGAGTCTCTATTGTATTTAAAAGAGGCAGCACACACATTTTATACAATTAAGTATACACATACACCACAATCAAATTTATATGCATACACTGCATCCCTGAATTAGTAATTTTAAAATCTAAAAAATTTCTTTTTCTCAGAGGTTGTGATTTTGGATCCTGATACAGCTCATGCTAAACTCATCCTGTCTGACGATGGAAAACAAGTGATACTTGGAGACACACAACAGAATCTTCCTGATTCAACCCTCAGATTTGATTATCCCTCTGTTCTGGGCAAGCAGAGTTTCAGCTCAGGGAGATTTTATTATGAGGTGGAAGTAGGAAATAAAACTGAATGGACATTGGGAGTTGCAAATGAGAACATTGATAGAAAAAATTGGCGTGATCGGAATCCAGAAAGTGGATTCTGGACCATAACACTAAGGAATGTAATTGGATATAGGGCTAATGCTGATCCCCCTGTCCGCCTCACACTGAGAGGGAAGTTGGAGAAGGTGGGGGTGTTTGTGGATTATGAGGAGGGTCTGGTCTGTTTTTATAATGCTGACTCCAGCTCTCTTATCTATTCTTTTACTGAACCGACTTTTACTGAGAAACTCTATCCATACTTCAGTCCTAGGTTCAATGAAGGAGATCAGAATAAAGAGCCAATGATCATCACTGATGTTACTAAATAAAAATCCACTTTACATTCTTTAAAATGTTTAATTATGTATCAGCTAATGATCTCTTACTAGTACATATTTAAGCAGTTATAAAAGTAACACATACTCTTGTAATATGCTTTGTGTCCTATTTTAGCAGATTAAAGCCATTACAAGATTTCTAGAATTTATATAATGTAGCATCTGGCACAGGTCATTTAGATTTTATGTCCCAGGCATTCCTTTTAACCAATGACATCTACATCTCAATCAAAAGGTGAAACGTTTATGTGGTGTATCCCACAGTGTCACACTCCACCTCCGAAGACACTAAACAGGACCAACCACTGAACTCTTGTTGGCCTCACAGGGAACAACCATAAAACAATCCAAACTCGAAACTCGCTCCAATATGACTGTTTGTGACACACACACACACACACACACACACACACACACACACACAATGCACAACACAATGGGGCACTCTTTTACTAATCAAACAAATAAATAAGAGGTTCCACATTCAACGACATTAACCTATACCCTGTATGTATGTCCTCCCCATTCATAGTGGTACTCTAAAAGTCTTATTCTTGTAACCCTGTTTTAATGTTGTCTCTTCCTTTTGATTTCAAAGTTGATTTAACATTATCTTCGCTTTATTCTTTCTTTCCTAACAAGGGTGCATTGTATACATCAGAATTCAACATTGTATTAACATCAGTTATACTATAATTACTGATCTCTGTGTGTTAATTTACCCCTGTTCTAATGCTGTAATTTCTCTTTATGTTTAGTATCCAAATGACCGCAAAATTATCTGTTTCTTAACAGTGGCTCATTTTATTCGATCATGAAATGTACCATACTGTCTTGATACACTTTGGATAAAACTTTAAGTTCTCCAAAGCGAATATAGCCCGGAAACCATGCTCACAAACTAATAAACAAAGGGAGTTTTTCCCTCAAAAATTTCAGGCCATAGCATTGGCCATTCCCCTAAGGATAGGTTGGTTTCAGGACCTTTAAAACATCTTGAACCCAACTAATCAATGTTCAGTCAAGAAAAGCAAGCTCGCTGACTCGGTTTGACTGGAAAGGCTCGGAACCCCGGGGCCTGAAGGCCCGGAGAGTCTGACGCTTAGAACAGCCCAGCAGCGACTCTTCGGGACAAGATCTCAAATTTATCTTCAAGAACAACAACTGCTCTGATCTTCAGGAGAAGCTGGAAGAACATCTGACTCCATCCTAACCGACTCCTCCAAGATTCTTTTGTCTACCGCATCCGGACTCTTGTGCAACAAGCCAATGCAAGTAACCGGTTTACCAACTAATTTAGATGCGTGTTAAGTTTAAACCCCTTAATATTAAGGCGAATTTAAATTTCCGTGACAATTTCTCAGTTAGGATGTGATTAATTTTGAAGCTTAAGCTTGCCATTCTTTTCCTTTCTTTCTCTCCTTTCTTCTTTTCCATTCTCTTCCTCCTTTTCCTATTTTTAACTTTTTTTGTTTATTTTTTTATTTTCATTTTTATTTTCTTAGTTTCTTTTTGTTTCTTTGTTTGTGTAGTTAGTTTTATGTTGTGTTTGTTTCGTTCATTAAACGCTGCATTTGTCATAAGTGATTGTCTCTGAGTAAAGGTTCCTGCAACATTCGATCTGAATTACATGCTCTATTAATTGTACAGTATAAAGTAAAGAGGGGTTGCGTCTTTCTTGGCCGGAGAGATACCTCTTTTATAGAATTAATAAAGATTATAATGTCTGTTCGGCGGACGAACAGACCAAATAAGTGTAACGTTAATTCCATTACCGTCAATTTCAACTTAATTTAATATTTAGGAGTAACTATAACCCGTTATAATTACTTATAAATATTTCCCTTTCTTTGTGAGCTAAATTCGCTACATATAATGGTGGAGAATGCGGGCAAACTGTGCTTCCAACTATGTACTCAATTTATCGGTATTATAAGTTTGTCCCTCTTCTCCCCCAGTCGATACAATAAGGTCAAATATTAGTCCAGTTACTATATTATTTACTTTGTATGCTGTTTAACTGATTTTTCTCAGAAACTCAGTGACACTTGCAACTTGGAAAGGGCAACATAAAAGCTCTTTCAGCCAAATCGAATTAATTCTTATTGAGCATTAAGAACATTTTCTTTACCGCATAAATCACACTGCATCACTTTGTAACTCAATCAAAATTTTTACTAGTGCATGTAAGCAAAGGTGGGTCTTGCCAAAAGACCCTTCACAATATGGGTTTTATCAAATGTTTTCTGACCATATAGACTTTTTTAAGCATGAAAATGGTCTTAAAGAAAGTAATTAATTTAATGTCTCTGGATTCTGCATGACCCTCACCATGATAAAGTGTGTTATATGAATAAATGAAATGCCTCATTTACCTGAAGTCCTTTATATTCTTACAACACTCTCATTATTTTTAACAACTGAAAGAAAAAATCAGTAACTAAAAAATCACGTTCACAAAGCTCTGAAAAGTTTTGGAAGGAAAAAGGAAAAAACCCATTCAGAAATGTTGTCAGAAAAAGCATCAAAGAAAGGAGTCCAGAAAGAAAACGAAAAAACAGGAAATTTTCTCTTTTTAATCTTATTTTACACACATTTTCACACTGAGTCACTTACAAAGACAGGGCTTTTTATTGTATTTATATTGCACTTTTCTGCAAGCTGATGTCAATATCATCAAAGCAATTAAGACTTTAATTATTTATACTTTATTTATTAGTTACTTATACTTTTATTTATTCATTTTAGTTTTTCAGTGGTTACACAGTGATTACATACTGTATTTTCTGTTGGCACCGCAAAGCTGTTACCAAGAGACGTGTGACCATGAACAATAACAAGACAGGGGTGTCAGCATACCAAACACATACACAAGACACACAAGGCTAAAACAAACACACATGACTATATGAACATGGAAGTCTTTAGCATTGAAAGCCAAGGTGCACTCTGAGGAGGCACGTGCATCATGGAATGGAATGGATGACCAGGTCCTGCTTTCAGGGATGCAGGAAGGAGTTGTATATTGGAGATGGTGACTTTATAAGCAGCATATATGTCTTGTGAGATATTTTGTCACACCTGAAAAATAACATAAGTTGAAAATAATTATACCACAGTGCCTTCTCATTTTAACTCTGTAGGGAACATGAAAATGGAATTTTCTCTTTCTATCTTTCTCTCTCTCTGTCCTTCTATTTCTAAATGCAAAAGCAGAATGAGCACGAGTAAGATTATAAGGGAGAAAGATACAGTAACAATGAAGCAATTCTTTGTGTGTTTTGGACACTCATAAATGGTTATTCTCAGACAGCGAAACATTTTCAACTTACCCTCCACAATGCTTTCTTAACTCTATAGTGCACGGTCCCTACTCCACACGCTAAATCTCATCATGCACCACACCTCTTCACTCTGTTACACATGCTCACATTAAAAAGTTTGATAAAGATTAAATTTGTTCCTCCTAAGCATCTCAGATTTGCCCATCAGAGAGTGGAAGCGTTTCCCTGATGGCAGCGCACTGAACAAGTAGTTACTGGGATGATTAGGGTCCTTGATCTTAACAGCCTTGTTTCTGCATCGACCGAAAGCAAGGTACATTTTTAACCACTATATACAGAAAGTAGAAGAGTTAAAGAAGAATCTGACATTTCAGCAGACATTTCTCACCAGAGCAAAATCACAAAGTAAAGTTGAGGATTGAGGATGCACTGATATGTTGAGCTAGCTAGCAATTAACTAAGAGATATTTCCAGTGTTGATCTGTTAATGTATATTCTGTATAAGGAATGCACTGGTCGTTTATTAAAGGTTTCCGACTTTATGGAGGCATGTTGCAAATATGAATATTAGCCAGAACAAGGAGTTGAGTAATTCAATGTCTCTTGATTCATAATCTTCACCAAGATAAAGTGTTTACTGAAGATGAATAAATGAATTAATGGATGGAATAAATAAATTAAACACACACATTAGTGGGTAAGCTTGCACAAGTTGATGTAAGAAATGTTTTATTAATACATGGATAAATGCCAAACAATACTTAAATGCACACTGAGCAATGTACAATGCAGTTTTATATTCAATTATGTCAGACCAACACTGCCAAAGAAATTTGGCCTGTGGTCTAAACAGTTTCTTTACAATTATTTTTTTATTATTTCTTAATAGATTTCACAGAAACTACAGTACAACACATAACATGTCTGCTTTCAAAACAGTTACACAGACACCTAAACCCATGATACAAACAAACTTCAAATATTCTAATTGTCTTTACACAAGACAAACACATGCAAAAATGTGTGGCAAGCTGGTGTTTTTGATATTGTTCCTAATAATAAAATATATATATATATATATATATATATATATATATATATATATATATATATATATATATATATATATATATATATATATACACTGTATATATTTAAGTTAGCATAAGACAGATTAATATACATGTTGTTCAGGGTGACCTTTTCCCTTAAATACAAGTAATTATTTTAAGTTTACCATTTTAAATCTGTTCCTGATGCAACATTAACATGTAAACAAGTCACTTTAAACTATCTTCATTGTAGGCATTCCTAATAGGAGGGTGTTTACTCTCACATTAATTAACTATAATCATATATTCTTAAGTTATTTCATCAAATAAAGCAACCATTATAAAGTTGATATTTTAATTATTTTGAATTCAGAGTGGTTTTATATATATATATATATATATATATATATATATATATATATATATATATATATATATATATATATAAAACCACTCTGAATTCAAAATAATTAAAATATCAACTTTTATAATGGTTGCTTTTATTTGATGAAATAACTTATATATAAATATATAAATATATATATATATATATATATATATATATATATATAGTTCATTGTTGATATTTCAGTCGGTTATATATAGATATATATGGTCATAAAATTTGTAAGCAATAATTATAAATTGATTTAGTCTTGGTTTCCTCATTAATGTTTGTTGCTATTTACATATCAGTACAACAAGCTGAAAAGAACCCCTGGCTGACAGACTTGCAAGAGTTTCCTGCAGCCCAAGACATGGTATTTATACAGAATTGTACAGAGATTGTTGAAGAGCATGTGCTTGAGTGTTCTGTTCAAAACTGG
This sequence comes from Silurus meridionalis, assembly GCF_014805685.1. Classification (NCBI taxonomy): domain Eukaryota; kingdom Metazoa; phylum Chordata; class Actinopteri; order Siluriformes; family Siluridae; genus Silurus; species Silurus meridionalis. The sequence goes on along the minus strand of NC_060889.1, from coordinate 22,044,761 downwards.
CAGTCACCTTATCAATGGTGCCCTTTAACTTATTTATCATTTTTATTATTAAGAAAAATATGGTATAAGATGCAAATTAACTTGAATCAACACCATTCTTGAAAAGAATTTGTTGAGCTGTAAATTAAAATGTAAATTTGCCATCTTCGCTGACAAATAAAGTTTATAATGTAGGGTTAAAAGATTTATTTCTGTCAGTCAGTAAAGGTCAGGAGTTATACATTAGATTCACTTTTAAATCTATTTATACAGTCTTCATGAATAAATCTCAACTGGTGTTGACTGACAGGGAAATAAAAATGTAAATGCCTTATTGTGAAAATTATGAAAATAAAATAGTTTTATTATGTTTTCAATTTTGTTGAACTTAGTATAATGTTTTAATTGACAATTAATTTGTTCTATAGACATAATGTCCTCCATTTGTTTATTTTTTTCTTTATTTATTGCTCATGTGGTGGAGGGAATATGCCACCGCCTTGTGGGGATATTTATCACTTAACTAAGGAAGACTGAGTGAGCAACGAGATCCTAGTTATTTAAACCAAATGGAGTTCAAGCTCAGCCAAAAGAAAAATAAAATAAAAATGTCACATCACATACAACAGATTACAATTTGTCCCTTTTGTTTTAACCACATGGGACAGTTCCCATACACAATCCATTTACTTAGACCCTCAGCAAAATTTATTTCCAGGTTAAATTCAATTCACTTACAAAAAATTCACTTTGTCTCAGTTCAAAAATAATCGAAGAGTTTTCCACCAGATAGGGACAAAATAAAGAAAAATAGATTTACAGTCCATTAAAAATTTCTCATAGTCCATCAAAGTGCCAAAAATAAAAGATATGAATACCCTTCGCAGCAAAATTCACTATTCAACAAGGTTTTGCAACTTACACTTTCGTTCTTTACACTCACAGAAGAGGAAAAAATGTCTTGCTCTCAGCATTCAGATGCGAGGGAACAAAATAATGTACATCACCACTCTTTTGGCTGTGGATGAGGTGCTGAATGAATTTCAATAGATGGCAGGACAATGTTTCATCACTCACTAACTTTCGGCAAAAATTAGAATAAAAGATTTCACAAAATCGAATTTGTGAATCCCCTACATTCAGGATGCTTATTATTTTTGATTATCTCTGACTAAAAGGCATTGTAAAGAAATGTGAATCAGATTGAGTACAGAGCAGCCCATCCCCTTCCTACAGCTACAGGCTGCAGTGATGATGCACTGCAACAGTGACGAGAGACTCGAGAAAGGCGTGTTTGGTTTCACATTTGCAGTAACGGGGCTTTAAAACGAAAGCACGACGAACAAAGCAAACGGATTTCTTTAGCTTTTTTTTACTGGGCAAATATACACCTTTAAGCGGGTGAGTAGTTTGTGGGCTAGTTTACAAAAATAAGGTGTTGAATTGTGGTGTAATAATACTGTTTTTCAGAGATGCTTTTGTGTGTGACTCTGCCGATTCTCTTCAGCGTTATGGAAACTAAAGCAGGTATGATGTATATCTCTCTCTCTCTCTCTCTCTCTCTCTCACACACACACACACACACACACACACACACACACACACACACACACACACACACACGTTTGTGTGTGGGAAAGATCTCTTTTCTCAGAGCCGAGTAACAGCATGTGTTGCTATGGTGAGCGGAAAAGACAGGAAACGCAGGGAGAATGGTCCCTTTTTAGGGACCATTCCTTTTTAGTGACTGAGGCTTTTCTTCCATGCTTCAAATGACTGTGGTCCAGCCATGAATGTTTTGGCCTGGAATATTGGTTGTTTCCAGAGGTGGAAAGAGTATTCACATTTTGTACTTAAGTAAAAGCACTGTTTCTTAAATAAAAATTTACTCAGTAATGGATATAATTTAAAATGTAGTTAAGTACAAAAGTTCAAACAAAACATATATATATATATATATATATATATATATATATATATATATATATTATATATACAGCGGTCCCCCAGTTATCGAAAGGCTCGGCTATCGAACATTCCGGTTAGCGAACGGCTTTCCGAACGAAATTTCGGTCCGGTGAACAAACAAAGTACCAGTTATCGAAAGCCACCCACGCTGCCCAACCCAGCGCGAGGGGAAGAAACTGCTTCCGCTTCAACCATCGCTGAGTAAGCATCTATCGCAACTTCTGTTTGTGAACAATATTAGTGATGTTTAGCGGTAAGTACAGTAATCATTTTGTTTTTTTACTCTTGTAAAGTTGTTAATTTATACTTTTACCGAGCCAACACAAAATACCCGCAGAGATCGGGATAATCCGGCAAAAGGCAGTCCATATATAATATCCACGGTGCTTTACGGAGGAAGCCCGATTGCGATGAGCTCAATGTGGGTGGGGCACGCATGAGCGAAGGAACAGGGCATTCCCTGAAGCACCATGACAGCCACCGTAGGGGGCATGGCAGGGGATTCCTGACTATTAGTACGGCTAAAAACAGGAAAAAGAAATTTAATTATTGGGTATTGGTGGAGTTCGGGAACGGATTAATTGGTTTTCCACTATTTCTTATGGGATAATTAGGTCCGGTTTTCGAACATATCGGATTTCGAACGGTTTTAAGGGACGAATTAAGTTCGAAAACCGGGGGACCACTATATATATATATATATATATATATATATATATATATATATATATATATATATATACATATACTGTACACATCGAATTTCCGGACTATTAAGCGCACCTAATATAAGCCGCACCCACTGAATTTGACAGAGATTTTTATTTTGATCATAAATATGCCGCACCTGTCTACATTGAAACTAAGGAACTTTACACAGGCTTTAACGAAAGACAGTGTCTGTTACACGGCTTGTATCTAAAGAGTAGCCTACCAAGAAAGTCATTGTTCCCTGTCTTCCTCCTTCTTTTCACAACTATTTCTCTCGAGAGTTTATATTTTGTCATCGTCGTGCGTTTAAAAATCACCACAACCGTTTCACAAGTTGACTCAAAAAACAGGTGAGACTACACAGCAATTTGCTACTCGGTTACGGCAAGCTGCAAAAGACTGTGGTTTTCAAACAGACACCGACAACCAGATAAGAGATGCTATTGTAACCGAGTAACCAAGTTCGCCTAAAAATACTTTTCACAAGGAAAATAACAGAAATGGAAGCAGGATTCTGTGAAACAACCAGTCCGACTTATATATATTATATATATACTATATATGGTTAACACACCACAGAACATGTATATGTAATGCAGAATGAAAAGCAATACTAGAACATCCATAACAGTTTCTATTCTACCATTTACACATCTCACTTAACAACCTTTCCTCCTCATGAACACAACATCAAATGACATTTAATACAGAACAAAGTCATCTAAATAACCATGAGGTTTCCGCACTCTACCAGCCTTACTCAAACTTGGCATCAAGCAATCAGCATTTGCATGTGTACACAGTCCCTGAGTAGAGTCCGAATGCTGAATTTGTGGAGAAACACCCATGTCCCTGCCAAATTACAATGACTCAGAGGGAGTAGAACCCCGAGAAGAATCTGTACTATCAAAAGAGAGATTAGTTGGCAAAGGAGAAACAGGCAGTGTATAAGGGCGCCTTCCCTCTGTCATCACTGTCCATGGGGTTTATTATCCGATAGATCAGTCCTCTTCCAATGGGCTGCCAGCTTCATAATACTCTCAACAGGATTATTGAGCCACACCATAGCACCCACTGCATAGGGCTGATGACGAACACTTTCATTATGGTAGAGTTTTTGGCGTTCCCGTGCTTCCTCACTGTGCATGCATGCTCTACTAAAGGCGGAGCGCAGTCTAGACAACAACGAAGACACAAAATCAGCATGTGACGAAGATGATTGTGAATCAAATGCACGGACAGGTACCAAAACGTCGACAGGGACCCTTGCTTCCCGTCCATGAGTAAGGAAATATGGTGAGAATTTAGTGCTTGAGTGGGGCGAGGTGTTGTTGGCAAACGCTACATGTTTCACAAAGCTGTCCCATTCCCCACTATATGTCAACAGCGTTTTCGCTAATTGATTGGTCAAAGTCCTGTTAAAACGTTTAACCATCCCATCTGACTCTGGATGATAGGGAGTAGTCTGTGTCTTTTGAATCCCAAGCATTTGACAAAGTCTATGAACAATATCCGCCTCAAACTGACGGCCTTGGTCAGAATGTAAAGTCTCTGGAATACCATGAGTCAACACATAGTCCTCAAATAGACAGCGAGCTACGGTCTGTGCAGATTGATTAGGAAGAGCATACAAACTAACAAACTTAGTGAAATAGTCCTCCACAACAAGCACATAACGATTGCCCTTTGAAGTCAAAGGAAGCTCCAAAATGTCAGTAGCTACTCTCTCGAATGGGCGTGTGATATTCGTGCCACCCATCGGAGCACGTTCTGTTGGAACGGGACTACGGCGAGTCTGACAAGCCCTGCACTGCTCACACCAATCTCTGATGTCCTTAAACTTTGAAGGCCAGTAACAGGTCAGTCTCGCTTTCTCCCACACACGTTCAGCAGAGAAATGGGCTGCGGCCGGACCACCATGTAACTGCAAAAGTATGTCAGGTACAAGGGTAGAGGGAACAACAAACTGAATGACTGGGTCACTTGTAAGTGAAGAGACAACAGAACGACACAATAATCCATCATTTATTGAAAGGTGATTGAACTCGGTCCAGAGTTTCCTCAGGCATTTAGAGACCCCTTTCAAGTGTCTTCTAGGCGGTCGTTGCCCCAGCTGCACCCAGTGTAGGACAGTTCCAATGTCAGAGTCAGAATGCTGCAATTCCCTTTAGGTAGAAAGCATCATATGACAAATCATGTACACAGAGCCTACTTTGTGAAACAATGTTCGAGTCCAGTACCGACACCTGATCTGTCATAGGAGGGATGGTCGGTGGAGGCTCGGAGCCCACCATGACAACTTCCTGCATGCTTTCAACACCTTGACTCATGCTATCCCAGTCAGGCACATCAGGATGTCTAGACAGAGCATCCGCATTCTTGTGGTAATGCCCACTTTTGTAGATGATCGTCCAATTCAGTGGATCCAGCTCTAAGATCCATCTCCCCCTCCTACCAGTCAGATCGTCATCAATGGCCATCCATCGAAGGGCCAAGAGAGGACGGTGGTCAGTGATAATAATAAATGATGAAAGTCCGATGTAGTTTTTAAATTCTCTTACTGCCCACACAATCGCCCATAACTCGCGATCAAAAGTAGACCAGCGCCTCTGTGTAGGGTTCAATGCCTGGCTGGCATATGCTACCACATTTTCAAGCTCATTTTTCTCTTGTGCCAGCACTGCACCGACAGCATATTTTGAAGCATCAGTGTAGACTCTGAAAGGTATATTAAAATCAGGAAGTGTCACAACTGGGGCAGAGGTCAACACATCTTTCAGATAATTGAATGACAGTTCACAATCTTTTGTCCAGTCAAAAGTTGCATTTTTGCCCACAAGCTGGTTAAGCAGAGCTGCATGTTTTGAAAAATCTTGTACGGATCGTCTGTAGTAGGAGCAAAGTCCAACAAAAGCTCTGACTTCAGAAGGAAACTTGGGTGTTGGCCAATTTCTCACCTTTTCCGTATTACGTGGATCCGGCTGAAGTCCCTTCTGGGACACAACATGGCCCAGGAAAACCACGTGGTCTCTAGCCAAGTGGCATTTTTCTGGATTTAATTTCAAACCTGCTAACCCAATTTTTGTAAACACTTCTTTTAAATTAGACAGATGTTCCTCAAATGTTTTGCTGTAAATTTAAACATCGTCAAGATACACCATGCAGATGTGCGATGGAAGACCTCCCAGAACAAGCTCCATCAAGTGTTGGAATGTCGCTGGAGAGTTAGAGAGACCCATCGGCATAGCCCACCATTGGAAGAGTCCACGGCCAGTTGTAAAGGCAGTTTTCTCTCTGTCCTCTTCAGCAACTTCAACTTGCCAAAAGTGTCATCCACACAGGGCAGAGGATTAAAGTCTTTAACTGTGACACTGTTCAAGCGTCTGTAATCCACACAAAACCTCCATGCACCACATTTCTTTTTCACAAGCACCACAGGTGAGGCCCAGGGACTACAGCTCTCCTCGATAAAACCATCTGCCAGCAGGGCAGTGACTAGTCTATCAATTTCAGTTCTTTTCTCAGGTGAGGCACGGTATGCACGTTGTTTAATGGGAGCTTGGTCTCCTGTTCTAATGCGATGTTTCACAAGAGTACACTTCCCAACACTTCCTTCGGATGTGCTGAAGATCGTATTGTGTTCTAACAACAATGCAGAAAGGGCAGCTCTTCGCGAGGCAGTGACTGGCGAGTCATCCAAGGACACTGAAGGTGCCACCTGTGATGTGGCTGCTGCAACTGAGTTCAATGAGCATTGATGACGAGGCTTAAGCTCAGATTCATTTACCCTGTAAAACTCACCCAGGTGCAGTCCTTGTTGCAATAAAATGTCATGTCCTGTAGGATTTAAAATCCTTGCTTTGGTCAGTCCGTTCTGAACCCTGGTGACAGTGTGAGCAACCACCAGATCAGGAAGAATCAGGAATGTTTGGCTCCAAATATCCTACATAGTCGCACGGCACTTTAGCGATGTCCGGCGCACACACCAGAACTGGTACAATTGACTCACTAAGGGCTGGCAAGGTCATAGTGTTGGCTATAGAAACATTACAACACAGTGGAATAAAGTCATTGCTGGTGAGGAGTGGCACAGAAATGTCCCAAAGCCTTAACATTGTACAGCTGGTGTCCAGTACAGCATTGTTCCTCAAGAGAAAGTCCCAGCCCAACAAAACAGACTGAGTGGTTTCCTGTAGCACATGAAATAAATGCTGCCATGATTTAGTCCCTAGTTGAAAGTTAACTTTAATAGTGCCCAATGTGTCAAGAATCTGACCATTTACAGCACGGGCTGCTACATAGTCCTTTTTCAATGGGCGGTTGCGAAGTGCTGGAATAGACATGCGAAAGTCTGCACTCAAAAGTGATACACTCGAACCAGAGTCCACTAACATTGAAACTGCCATGCCTTCAATCGCCCCTCTCACATATGAAATCAGTGGCACTGCATCAGTGGTATTAATGCAAATGTCTTCAGGTCTGGAACGGTTGCCATTCATAGAGTTAGTCTGTAGGCCAGTGGGCAGATTAGCTGGTGTTTGGGCCCCAACATCAGCGACAGTTTTCCGGCTGGCTCTGCCGGTCTTCCATACTGGGAGATATGAAACGCACTCCAGGTCGTTCACCTGACAAACGAGTGCTGCGCCACAGCGAGGCGCAGCACTCGTTTGTCAGGTGAACGACCTATTTGCGAGTAATAAGACCCTCGTGACTGGCACCCACAGCCGCCACAGTTGCACCTGCATGTTCGACTTGACTGCGAGTAAGCTCCACTGCACTCTTCCATGCTACCAAAGGCCAGTCTACTTCGCAACTTTTGATTTTCCTCCCCCACATATTTCAACTCCATCCTCATCTGCCTCATGTCCTCAGATAACCTCTCCACTGCTCTATACAGCCCATCATTATCAGCAAGAGGTTGAACAGCAGCAATTCAATTCAATTAATTTTTATTTGTATAGCGCTTTTAACAATGAACATTGTCTCAAAGCAGCTTTACACAGATAATGTGGTGATTAAAAGTAAATATGTTCTTTGTAAGTAAGTTTGTCCCTGATGAGCAACTGTGGCAAGGAAAAACTCCCCGAGATGGCATAAGGAAGAAACCTTGAGAGGAACCAGACTCAAGAGGGAACCCATCCTCATCTGGGTTGCACCAAATATCCATTTGAAGCAGATATACAATGTTGCGGGGTATAGTGATGATGATCAAAAGCAAACTGTATCCTGAGTCAGTGTAGTAGACTGTTGACATTAACTACAGTCCAGTCCATCCTCAAAGCTCCTGTTCTTACTCTGGAATTTCATGGAACCACCCAAGGTGTTGATGAGAAACCGTCCCAAGCTGCACAGAGTTTCCTCCAGTCGAAGAGAACACTATCCAGAGGCAGGCCTAGGCGAAGTGGGAAGATCCACGGAGGAGAGAGGGGCAGGAACAGTGGTCACTGGAGCCTCAGGAGCATGTTTAACTCGACCGAGAGAGAGAGAGAGAGAGCGAGAAAGAGAGAGGGTGACAGGAAGAGAAGGATATGGATTATTAAGTGTCCTTATTGTTGTATGAAAGTAATGTCACTGTGCAGTTTGGACTCCGGCAAGACTCGCTATGGCAGCATAACTAAAAGGGAAAACCAGAAGGTAACACAGACATGAGGGATCTCTGGGATAAGAGATGACTCACCACACCACCGTCAACAAACCTGAGTGAACGTGTGAATGTGAGGGAACGACAGCATACAAATATACCAGTTCACCAAACACTCTATATCCATGATCCCTCCAGATCTGAGCCTTTACCTAAGAAAAAAAATCTACTGATCAAAGGCTTGACTAAATGAACACGTTTTCAACCTCGACTTGAACACTGAGACTGTGTCTGAGTCCTGAACACTGGTTGGAAGGCTGTTCCATAACTGTGGGGCTTTATAAGAGAAAGATCTGCCCCCTGCTGTAGTCTTTATTATTTGAGGAACCAACAGATAGCCAGCACCTTTTGATCTAAGTAGGCATGAAGGATCATACTGGTACCGAAGTTCACTCAAATACTGCGGTGCGAGACCGTTAAGTGCTTTATACGTCCGTAGTAGTATTTTATAATTAATGCAAGATTTAATTGGGAGCCAGTGTAGACTGATTAAAACAGGGCTGATGTGGTCATATTTCCTAGATCTAGTGAGGACCCTTGCTGCTGCATTCTGAACTAACTGAAGCTTATTTATACACTTATTTGCACACCCAGACAGTAAAGCATTACAGTAGTCTAATCTAGAAGTAACAAAAGCATGAACTAGTTTTTCCGCATCCTGTAACGACATCATATTTCTAATTTTAGCAATATTTCTAAGGTGAAAGAAGGCGATCCTGGTGATATTATTCACGTGAGACTCAAAGGAAAGACTAGGGTCAATAATCACACCAAGGTCTTTGACAGCCATACATGCTGAAACAGAAACACCATCCAGAGATGCTACGTAATCGGAAAGTTTACTTCTAGCTGCATGTGGTCCGACTTCCGTCTTATCTGAGTTAAGCAGAAGAAACTGAACCAGGATTAACAATGGAAGACCCATTAATAGGAAGGCAATAATTTTTTTAAAGCGTCCCTGGCATTCTCACACCGACCTGCTATTATTAATGCCTCCTCCAAATAAGATGCTCCCTGTTCATGGCACTTTGCTCTTAGCACCGGGTCAATTCCAGCAAGAAAACGACAAAATTTCTCCTCACTCTGTGCAGCATCTCCATAATCAGGAAAAGCCTCGTCCACCAACCTACTAACCTCCGCAGCATAAATCTCCAAGCTTTCCCGCACAGCGCAAGGGCGTGCCGTTAAACTTCAAACTGATCCATGAACTGTTTCTGTCCAAACGACTCTTTTAGTCTGTACTTCACTGCTTTGTAATCAGCCTAGATGGTAGTGTCCCAGAGTAAAAAAAGCTGCATGGCTCAAGCGCGTCGGTAAAATCCTTGCCAGTTCGTAATCATAAGAGGACGTTCCGTCTCCCTCTGTGAGCGCTTTTACGGCGACCTCAAACTGGCGTGCACAGCACGTGAAACTCTGCTTATCATCACTTGAGAACAGCGGGGGCAACTCGATCCTGACATGCCCGTAACTTCCCATGTGGTGTCGTCTTGTGTAGTAGTCATCATCCTCTTTAAACATCATCTTGACCACGAGGCGCAAACGCACGCAAGCTAACTAGCTACTAACTTTGTAAATGAGCTTAGTTTATTAAACAGCCAAAGAAACACTCACGCTATACTAAAGTCAAGAAGCAAAACAAACCGCTGCCACCAATGTAACCGAGCATTTTGAAAAGGGGCAAGTTCGCCTAAAAATACTTTCACTAGGAAAATAACAGAAATGGAAGCAGGATTCTGTGAAACAACCACTCCGACTTTTTATTGTGCTTCCAGACAAGAACAGCATCACTGTGCGCAGGTGCAATAATATATCTCTCTTGCTTACAGCAAGTCCCGAGGGAAAAAAAAAAAGAAAACTATAACACCTATAAAATGAACACAGCCCCCTCTTGAGCTATCACACATAATTACATCCAAAAAGTCTTTTACACTATTCTTAGCAAATGTACGTCTCAGTACGTTCGTCGGAAATTATTAGAGGAAGGTCAAAGTCTAACACTTGCAGTGTAAAAAAATTGAAGAGCAGATGTCAGTCCTGTCGCTGAAACCTGATACGGGGGCAGATAATCGAGTTGCGCCAAAGAGAGACAAAAACGAGAGAGGATATAAAGGATATGCTAAAAACAGGCCTGCAGAGTATAAAGACGAAAAAGTGGATAAAAAATGTTACAGATGTGGACACAGAGGTCATTTAGGCAGAGACCGCGAATGTGGAAACTCTCTTCTGGTAAGGTAGTGTATTGGATATACAGATTCAATTAGGAGGGGACTTTTATTTTGATATGGGCGCCGCCATTTTGTTTTGCTCCAAACAGTGGTGAGCTTAGGAAGAACGTGCAGTTTATTTTGAACTTCTTAATCAGCATAGGAAGTAACATTCAGACTGATGACAAGCATCAAAACTACCTGACGTGCTTCTAAGTCTCAGTTTGTCTTAACGAGCCTGTTATTATTAGCAACGTAGCAAGTTTTCGTTGTGCTCATGAATAAGGCTGAACAACAGGTCTGTTAAAATCATTCGAGTTATTCGGTGCGGAAGTTGAATACCCCCGTGTTTTTGGGTTCCCCTGAACATTATGCATCCACTGCAAATGATCCAACACGCAGCTGCACGACTTATGTTCAATCTGCCCACACCACCCCACTGCTGCGCTTCCAGTAGCTGCATGTATCCGATTAAAAAAACTGATGCTTGCCTACAAGGCCAAAAATGGACCAGTGCCATCTTACCTCAGTGACCTCATCACATCTCGCACTGCACCACGCTGTCTGAGATCCTCCAGCACTGCTCGACTGCTACCACCTTCTCTCAGAATGAGAGGTAAGTACACTTCAAGGCTCTTCTCTGTTCTGGCACCGAGGTGGTGGAAAGAACTTCTCCTAGATGTCCGTACAGCAGAGTCCCTGACTATTTTTAAGCAACAACTGAAGACCTACCTCTTCCTGAAATACTTAAATTAGCACTTTCCAAATTTGTAGAATTCAAGGGTTATATTTATATTAAGTTTGTAATTTGATGTACCAGTGTCGGTTTATTCCTTATTAGAGACTCAAAGCACTCTTGCACTGTTTGCACCAGTTGCACACATGCACTTTATGTGGCGAGGATCTTAGTTCCTGGCCCTGTGTTCTTCTGTTCTGTGACTGTTGTTTTATGTTGTTTTATGTAGCACCTGGGTTCTGGAGAAACGTTGTTTCATTTCACTGTATACTGCATCAGCTATATATGGTTGAAATGACAATAAAAGCTTCTTGACTTGACTTGAAAAGCACGTCGCTCTGGATAAGGGCGTCCGCTAAATGCGGATGTTAAGCTGGGAGTGTTAAAAATTGGTGCTGACATTTCTGCCGTGATTGAAACTAATCAAGCTTTGCACCAAAAGTATCCAAAAGTGTTTGGTGGGGTTGGCAAGTTAAACACCCATCAAATTACCCTACACATAGATCCAAGTGTAAAACCAGTGGTGCAACCACTCAGGCACATTCCATTTAATCTCAGGGGAGTGGTAGAGTGGAAAATAAAGGAGCTAGTGGACATGGACATCACAGAACCCATCAAAGGTCCCACACCATGGGTGAATCCTGTAGCCATTGTGTCTAAAGCCAACTCCGAGAAAAGATTTTGTCTGGATATGAGGCAAGCCAAAGTAAGGGAGTGTTACCCTATCCCTACCATGGATGAGATTCTCCAAGGCTTCAATGGATCAACCATATTCAGTAAGTTAGACTTAAAATGGGGCTACCACCAGCTGGAGCTTAGCCCTAAATCGCGAGAGATCACTACATTTGCGGTGCACAATGGCGTGTATCGTTATAAAAGTCTGATTTTTGGTTTCTCGTCTGCCAGCGAACAATACCAGCATGAGATTGCCAATGCCCTTGCAAATGATGTCATTGTTCATGCTGGTGATCAAGAAACTCATGATCAATGTTTACATATGGTTATGGAAAGGTTGAGCGAATGTGGATTGACTTTAAATCCTGAAAAGTGCCAGTTCAACATAAGCAAACTAATATTCATGGGAATCCTTTTGTTTGAGAAGGGAATCGGTCCAACAGAAAAGAGAGTGCGAGCTGTAAGGGGAGCAAGAGAGCCAAAGACAGTATCGGAGGTCAGAAGCTTCTTAGGTCTAGTAGGCTACAACAGCAGATTCATCCTGCAGTTCGCTACGCTGTCAGAACCGCTGCGGCGTTTGCCAAAAAAAGGAGATACAAGCATTTAGAGCGCTAAAAGAAGAGTTGGCCAAAGCAGTCACATTAGCATATTTTTTATAAAGATGCAACAACCAGGGTAATTGCTGATGCAAGCCCAGTGGGGCTGGAAGCTCTCTTAGTTCAGATCCAAAAGGGAGAGACAGTGCCAATATGCTATGTGAGTCGCTGCCTAACAGACTGTGAACGTAGATATTCCCAGAGAGAAAAAGAGGCCCTGTCGTTTGTATGGGCATGTGAGAGGTTACATGCGTACATTTATGGCTGAGAATTTGAGCTGGTCACTGACCACAATCCATTAGAAGCCACATACAGTCCCCGCTCAAAGAATGTGCAGAAGAAAAGTGTACTGTGTTCTGTGAGAGCAACGGCATTAAACATAAAAAAAACACTCCCAAATGGGCTCAGGAACGCGAAAACTCATCATTATTGAAGAGAATTCAAATTGCACAGGCAGAGGGCCTTGATAGGAAAAAAGAGCTAAGGAAATGTCACTGTGTATCGAAGCATCGAACATCCCATGACCGGAAAGAGCCCTGCTGAACTGCTTTTTAATAGGAAGATTCGAGGAAAATTGCCCAATCTTGCGGAAGCATGAAAAGATCAGCAAGTATGCAACAAAGATGCAGAGCAGAAAGCGAAAGTAAAGAGATATGCAGATGAGCGTCGGGGTGCACAATACTCAAAGGTAAATGTGGGTGATACAGTGCTTGTGCGACAAGAGAAGGTGGATAAAACAACTCAATTCAACCCAATCCCACATCGGGTCACGAGCAAAACAGGAAATCAAGTGATCGTGGAGTCCCCCGCTGGAGCAAGGTACACACGAAATACTACTCATTTAAAAAGATTCAACACCAACAAAACAACGGATATGGCTACTGAACATGAGCAATCAGATCTGGAGACAAGGAGCTGTTTTCCTGACTCTCAGGATCTGAATTCCAAAGTGGATTGTTTGAACATATTTGTTCTGTATGTTCACATAATTTGGTCAAATGTGAAGGAACAGATTTAACTGTTTGGTCATGTTCTCTGTAAATTATAAAAATATGTTAAAGAATTGATGTGGTATATGTATAAAAACAAACAAGAAGAAAAAAAAGGAATGAGGACAATGTTAATACCAATTGAGAGAAGTTCGGACTATGTTCACCGGGTTATTTTGTGGTTTAAATAGAAAAAAAACTGTTCAGGTGGTTGATGTGATTTTGTTTCTAAGAAAATGGGAGATGTCCTGTATTAGGATTGCTGTGGTTGTTACCAGTGTTCGCCGTTAGAGGGTTTTGGATCAGAGTAGAATAAGGTGTAATGTTCAGAGAAAATAAAAGAAGTAAATGGTGCTTGGAAAATGCACAGGTGTGTGTTATTATTATAATATAGGCAGAGATGTTGATGTTGCGGGCCGATTCAGTGGGAGCGCACCCGATTTAATATAAAGAATGTCATTGGTTGACCTTAACCCGTTCGGCAATTTCATTGTTCTACTATTATGGGGCTCAGTTTTTTGTCTTGAAGCTTGTGAAATTGGGAAAAACAAAGGAAAAATCCATAAATTTACCACTTGATTGTTTAAGCCACGGGGTTCAAAGCGTGGAAAAAAAGTAGCAGTTTATAGTCCAGAAAATATGGTAAGTACAAGTAAAATTACAGATTTTAAAAACTACTAGAAGACAAAAGGAATTTGCTGCTTTCCACCTCTGGTTGTTTACACCAAAATCTTTTGTATAATGACCAAAATAGAAACTTCTTCATAGAAATACTCGCTTATAATTTTTGCTATGTGGTTGCTAACAAGGAAAATCAGTCATAAATCAACACTATTTTGTTTAAAGAATTGTATGACTGGTAATATTATTCACACTTTAATGTTACTTTGGAATTTTCGTCCTCAGAAATATTTCTAAAGGTTTTATTGTTGGCCATTCACCATTTGTGAAGTTCGAAGAACTACCAATCATGTTTTGTTCCTAAGCTCAGTATAAATGTAGACATTGAAACTAGAGCAAAGCGCACACACACACACACACACACACACACAGACAACTGTATATCACCCCTAAGTTTAAGCTCATGTTATATGATCTAGCCACATCATTTATTACTTACAATTGTTTCTTGTCACTGCAAATTAGCACACCTACATGAGATTGAGTTTCTCAATGTGTTTGCCAAGTTTTTGTTCAAGCTTTAATGTTCATGTATGTGTCTCAGTGTTATCGTCATCTTTTTTTTTCAACTGCTCTGATTAGGGGTTGCCACAGCAGATCATCCATACACCTCCATACCACAGGGTCCTCTGCATCTGCCTATTTTAAACCAGGTGGCTCCATCCTCAGCATTCCGATATACCCCATGTCGCTCCTCTGAACATGACCAAACCACCCCAATCATGCCTCTGTCATCTTGTCTCAAAAATGTGCTACATGCACAGTCCATCTAATAAACTAATTTATAATCCTGTCCATCCTTGTCACTGCCAATGAAAGCATCTTCAACTCTGCTACATCCAGCTCCACCTCCTGTCTTTTAGTAAATGACACTGTTTCTAAACCATACAACAAAGCAGGTCTCACCACAGTCCTATAAACTTTCCCTTATACTCCAGCAGATACACTTCTATCACAAATCACTCCTGCCATTCTTCTCCACCCACTCCACCCTGCCTACACTCTTTTCTTCACTTCTTTAACACACTCTCCATTACTTTGCACTGTTGACCCCTGGCATTTAAATGTATTCACCTTCCCGACCTCAAATATTTACATTTGCAGCATTTAGCAGACGCCCTTGTCCAGAGCAATGTACAAAATTGCTTTAAATCTCTATCAATGAATAAATCTACACTGGTATGCTAGGTTACTTCAGATTTAAAGTTTACAACTGTCACGGATAGACCAGGCGTCAAATCCGCGGGAGTAAGACAGAATGTCTTTATTTTGTTTAAACATGCAAACACACGAGAGTTTCAGATGTGACTGGAGCAGCTGGAACACTTAACTGCTGGCTTTCTGGGGCACATGATGGCCCATGATAGAGCCTTCCTGGTTAGTAGGGAGATTAGGAACGCGACCTTGGAGCGTTTGGTGGGGAATCTGTCAGGTTGCATCTCGACGTAGAGACTGACGTGTCGCAGAAACCCGCTGCACTCGGCAGCTTCGCCAGAGGTGCCATTGGGCTGTAGGAGGCGAGAGGTGCAGCTGCGCTAGTGTGCACTGGAACCATTTTGAATGCCTCCTGGAGAGCAGCGGCGAAGTCCTTGATTGGATTCGAGATGTGAGCTGGTTGGGGATCCATCGGGGTGAGTTTTTAGGGTCCGATCTTCTGTCACGGATAGACCAGGTGTCAGAAATTGGGAGTAAAACAGAATGTCTTTATTTAGTTTAAACATGCAAACACACGAGAGTTTGAGATGTGACTGGAGCAGATGGAACACTTAACTGCGGGCTTCCTGCAAAGCATAGCCAGAAGCATGGAAGCACATGGACCAGCGCAGTTGGTAGTCCAAAATGATCTACAGTAGTAGTAACCTGTAGATAAGACCCTGAGTTAGGGGGAATAGGGACCTTATAATGTGGACTGGTAAATGGAAGAGAGGTGTAGGTGATTAGACAGGTTTAGGTGAATATTAGGAGGGAGAGACTAAACGAGAGTGTGAGAATTGGAGGGAGGCGTAACTGGTGGTTCCCTGACAACTCTGTTGAGGGTTTTTATTTTTTAACAAAGCAAGCTTGGAAAGTGTTAGTTTAAGCGTTTCAGGAAGAGTAGGTTTTCACCCAAAGTTCGAAGACATATTCCTATGCCAGGGACTCCGCTGTTTGGACATCTAGGGGAAGTTAATTCAACCAGTTTGGTCCATTGTTGGCCTTGTAGGCAAGAATTAGTGTTATTTTTTTTTTTATCTGATATGTGCAGCTACTGGAAGCCAAAGGAGGGAGAGCAGCAGTGGGTTGGTGTGGGAGAACTTGTACAGGTTGAACACAAGTTGCACAGCTGCATTTTGGATAATTTCCAGTGTGCGAATAGCATTCAGAGGTAGACCTGTCAGGATCTTCCGGGAATACGTTGCACACTTCCGGGTCAGCAGCCATCTTGCAGTTTTTCCCGTGCCACCCGGTATATAAGGACATCTAGACTTTAGCTCAGGGTCAGATTATCTCACCGGCTTCCCAGTCCCTGAGAATACTCTTGCCACCCTGCCTGCCCTAAATTCTGTTCCTGTTCCTTTACCTGTTTCTGTTCCTGTTCCTGTACCCGTTTCTTGACCCTGATCGTGACCCTGACCCCTGTTCTGCTTTACCTTGCTTGTTCTGTTTTGGACTCTCTTTTTGGTTTTTGTGTTTTTGCTCTGCCTATTTTGCTCTGTTTGCCGGCTCTCTGAATTTTGACTTTTTTTTTATTATTTCGAGGCCATTCAGTGCTTTATAGATTTTAATAGATTTTATAAACAATGCAAGATTTGATGGGGAACCAGTGTAGACTGATTAAAACAGGGGTAATCTGATCATACTGTATATTTCTAGATCTGGTATAGATGCTTGCTGCTGCATTCTGAATTAACTGAAGTTTATTTATGCACTTCCTAGAACAGTGGTTCTTAACCTGGGTTCGATCGAACCCCAGGGGTTCGGCGGAGGTCAAGACACACACCCAACTCATATGATTCGTGATGACACGCCCTGCTTAAGAAGGGTTCGGTGGATGCGCATATGAAACTGGTGGGGGTCAGTACCTCCAACAAGGTTAAGAACAGTAGTCTAATCGAAATCTAACTAAAGCATGAACTAGTCTTTTTTTGCATCCTGTTATAAGATTATATTTCTTATTTTTAAGGAGAAAAAAAGCCTATCCTGTTAGTTATTTATGTTTTGATACTGTATTTGATTAGGAAGTGAATTGAGGAAAAAAAAAAATCTTAAAAAAAAAACAAGGAAAAAGTTCTATAAAAGTACAAAAAAAAAATACAAATTATATAATGTTACAATTTTGTACTAAAGTTTGAAAATAAGATGGATAAATTTATTTAGAATTTAATTTTATTTGAGAACTAATCTGATTCAATAAAAACAATTTGTGGAGTTTTTAGTTAAAATACCGTAAAAGTTTTTAAGTTTTTGACGTTGTTTTCATTATCACTGTTCAGTTTTAGTTTGAATTAGATTTTTTTGTAAAAAAAAAAAAAAAAAAAAGAAGATAAATATTAGTATTGGGAAGAACTGGATTAGATGTTGGGACCACTACCACTGATCCCCACTGCACAGCATATTGTATGTTACTGTATATACCATATAGTTTTAACTACTGCACCTTCTGTACATTATTCACCCTCATCCCTGTATATACACACAATGAATTTGGTTCCAGCTGTTAGTGACTCTCAACGTACAGACTTAAATAACAATATACATTTAGCTTGGACTATACAAGACAAAACAGACAAGACAAGACAACACAGTAGGGCTGGGCGATAAATCGATTTTATCGATTAACTCGATTGTGTAGTTTACATCGATCTGTTTTAATAAAAATCGGGTTTCTCTTTAATGTCTGCTGACGCTCCCCTCTGAGCTCCCATAGTTTTGAACGAACTCAGCCCTCCCCCCGCACGTTTGCCATAGAGATACACAAACAACATGGCAGCGAGCAGAGAAGAACTCGTTCCCAAGAAAGGCACAGTGTCATGTGTAATTTGGAATTGGTTCGATTTTGCTGCATCAGACGCAGCACAAACAACACCCTGCTGCAAAGTGTGTTTAAAGGCTGTTGCAAGCAAAGGTAGCAGTACCACCAATTTACTGCAGCACCTCAAACAGAGGCATGCTGTTGAGTGGGACCCTAGGGCCCTACGAAATGAACAAGACAGCGGCAGCACAAGACTGCGGTTAAGCAGCTGCATCTTGAAAATACACGGTTAAGCCTGCCGCACTTTGTTTAGTGTTGGGAGTCTAATCGTACACTTACGGTATGGGTGGGAGCGGTCAAAATACATTTAAAGAGAATTCAGAACGGCGTTTCCGTTGGGAAACAGAAAAATCAGCATATTCAAACACTCATAAAACATTTTTTGAGGTTTGCTCAATCTTTCAAATAATTATTTTTTAGAATCTCCCTGTCAATCACATTCTTATTTAAAATTTAGTCATTTTACTGTGGAGTTTTTAAAAAAAGTAAAGGCAAAATCACTCCAACACTGTAAAAAATCCAACTTCAAAATTGTTAACTCAGTTTAAAATTATAAGTTAGGCGAACAAATTTTTGAGCACAGTGTTGAGTTTACTCATAACAAAGATTTTACCTGCATGTTTACTACTATTTTGTCCAATAAAAATAAACAATTAGGTTGGGAAAACGTAATATTTTGATTTCTTTATTCAAGCGTTTCACTTCCTGTCATTGCGGATGCGCAGTCTGTTTCCCTAGCATTTTGCACAGGGTTTTCCCTCATCAACTGCATTTTAAAAGGGGCTGGATGTTCTCTGGTTCAGGTAAGCTTTCTTTAAGTTTTATTATCAAAAATAACCTGAATAAATTACACAAATGCTTAACGTAAAATGTAAAAGACGGCTAGCGTGCTTCATTTGAGTTAATCGAATCTCTAGCATTTAAGTCATTAAAGAAGCATACGAAAGCCATATGAAACACGGTCATATGTCTAATGCTAATTACAAATGCTAAATCAAGAATGAATCTTTGTTTTTGGATAAATCTTTGCTTGATTTGCGTTAGAGGAAATCTTTAAGACCAGACAGAATCCTCTACCTTTTGGTCAGTTTAATTTCACCGGCCGCGTGTTGCTGTCTGTAAATCAGATTTGGCGGTAATTCTTTGCACCATTTAACTAGTTGAATGTAATTTGGCATTATTGTTTTGCTTTGTGATTCATCGAATATTCTTATTTTTTGTGTGTAATATTTATGTTGTGTTTTAAACAATTAATGTCAATTAAGTTGAAATGTAACTCTGCACATGTCAAACTGTGTTTGTATTTCTTTTCATAGGTTTGAAATGCAGTGTAAGCTTTGCAGATTTGCCCACAGTAGCAGAGAGGTCCTCTTGAAAGACTACAGGCATAATCCTTGCTTGTATTCTGACTGCATCTGCACTTTTAAAACTTTAGGTGCGTTAAAAACACATTTGACAAGATCACACAAACACACTGCTGCAGTAACTGACAATTAAAATTTTTCATGTGAGTTATGTGATTTCAAATATGTGATTTCAGCCATCCCAGTTTTAAACCATTTTAGAAATCGTTTAAGGATGCGGGACACAGTCAGTTGTCCTTTTAAAGATTGAGAGCTGACAACCAATGTCCTTTCAACTTTTAGTAGCCACATATCTCAGAAGCATAAATCTGAAGGTTTTAACTTTTGCTGTGTCTTTCAGGCTTCTGATGTGCTGCTCAAAGAAAAGCTACAGCTCTCAAAGGTCTACCTTTGTTTATTAGGAAAAAGTCTGGAAACTTCCTGAAGTCTTGCCTGGTAAGTGTGCTATCAGTCTGTTATAGGCATATTATCTTATAACTGAGGTACTATAGAGATCCTGTAAAGAAAAAACAGTTTTCTGTCTGGTGTCAGAAACTAATCTGCTAACTGGTCTATTAGCAAAACGGCAGAGGAAAGAGTAGAATGGACAAAGGCAAAGTGTTGGCAAAAATGTATTTATTGAATAATTCTAGTTGAATTCTTATCAGGAGCAAGTTGTGCTGGATAATGTGCAAGACTTCCCTACAGCTGTTGCTCTCCTATTTGGCTTGATTTATGCCAATAAAATCCTTCGCTATCCTAAAGAACTAAAATACAATTTTAAAACTATTCAAAAAGTGTTTATTGGCCTTGACCCCCAGTGCTCTTCAAGAGTCCAGTCCTTCAAAAACAAATTGTTAAAGTTGAAGTAGCTGCAGTTCATATGGCTATTTTTTTTTCTGTTTGTTTAGTAGCTGTATTACAGTACAACACATGCCAAAGTCAGTTTTAAGTTTTAATGTAAGGTTTTATGACTTTCAAGTTTTGTTTTAAACAGTTAAGACTTCATTGCTCTAGCAAATGTGTTGAAACTCTGCTTGTTTATTGCTGGAGCATTTTTAGATTATTTTATTAAGATTTTTTATATATATTATTTTGAATTATTTATTTTATATTGATGACTGGAGTAGAACTATAATCTGAGTCCAATTTTTGCAGTTCATGTTGACAAAAATGTGTCACTTGGCAGAATTGTAAAATAAATATTTTTCTCTAAAAAAAAAATTTCTGTCATTTTTTATTGTGTTTACAGTATGGTTTGCAATCTGTGTTTGATTTTTGATGTGAATACCATACAGGAATTTGTGGAAGTTTGAATGAAAGATTTAACGCTGTAAATTAAAAGAATAAAATGAAGTTGAACCAACATAAAAATTTAAGTAAATTTACTGCAAAGATTTTTTAAGTTTACTGAACTTCAGTTCTATAGTTTTCCCTACTCGTTTCTTAAAGTTCACTCAACCCCCTTTTTAACTTTAAACAAACTCATGATTACTATTTAGATGTAATTACTGAGGAAGGTTAGATGAACTTACTGAAGAAGGTATACCTAACTTAAGCTAACAGTTTCAATCCAGTTTCTACAATGATTTGGCATAACTTTAACCACAGAAGTTGAGTAAACTAAAAATTGCTTTGCAGCAAATTTACTAAATTTTTTAAGTTAACTCAACTTTTTATTTTTTACAGTAAAGCATCACTGCATTTTTAACCATGTTCCACATTCAAGCACTCATAAAACATTTTTCTTTGCTCAAGGTTTGCTCAATCTTTCAAATTATTCTTATTTAAAGTGTCCCTGTTTATTACTCTGTTTAATTTTAACTCATTTTACTGTGGAGTTTTGGAGAAAAGTAAAGGCAAAATCATTCAAAACCTCAGGTGCATTTTCAGCCATGTTCCACATTCTAACACTCTTAAAACATTTTTCTTTAAAGGTTTGCTCAATATTTCAAATACTTCCTATTTACAGTGTCCCTGTCTATTACTCTCTCAATTTTCAACACTCAAAATATTTTTCTTTGTAGGTTTGCTCATTTTATTTTATGTTACGTTCTATTTTCACAATTTACAATTGCAGGGCCTGCCATCTTGTATTTTTGGCTTGTTGTTTCTGATTGCACTTGAACCCAAAGTGGGTTATAATCCCAGAAGGGTAAATAAACTTTATATAATAAAGTTAAAACTTTTTTTGAAAATTTTCTTTGTCATATGCAGATTGATTTTAAGCAGGGGGAAAAAATCGATTTAAATAGCAAATCGGATTTTTTGTGAAATAATCTGGGATTTTTTTAGGCCATATCGCCCAGCCCTACAATACAGACGATGTAAGACAATAAAGACAGTACTTTTAAATACAGAGTATTAAATAGGAATACAGATTATATAACAGATCAGTAATGTACATAAAGTGTGAGTGCATGGTAGTGCAAATAATAGTATTGTGCTTCAGGTATGATAGTTTACTTTAGAACTTTGTACAATATACAGCAGCAATAGTGTGTAACATATACGGATGATGTGATGACTGACAGTTCTGATAAGGCAGTACTTATAGATATAAAGCAGGGAATATTATTAAGGTGAGTTATTAATGAGGGTGATTGCCTGGGGAAAGAAATTGTTCCTGTGTCTCAGTTTGGTAAACAAAGTTCTGTAGTGCCTGCCAGAAGGGAGGAGCTGAAAGGTGTGTCCAGGATGTGAAGAGTCAGTAGTGATTTTTCCTGCCTGGTTTCTGGTTCTTGTATTGTACATGTCCTGGAGAGTGGGCAGGGAAGCACCAATGATTTTTTTCTTTTTGTTCTGCTGTTTTAACTGTTTGCTGCAGTCTGTTCCTGTCCTGTTTTGTTGCTGCTCCAAACCAGATGGTGATGGATGCGCACAGGACATATTCAATGACTGCAGTGTAGAACTGCATCAACAGCTCCTGTGGCAGAACATACTTTCTTAATCTGCTCCAAACCAGATGGTGATGGGTGAGCACAGGACATATTCATTGAATGCAGTGTAGAACTGCATTCAGTGTAGAACTGCATCAACAGCTCCTGTGGCAGAACATACTTTCTTAATTGGCATAGAAAGTATATCCTCTGCTGGGCATTTTTTTAAAATTGGGGTTTATGTTGGACTCCTATTTCAGGTCTTGGGAAATAGTAGGGCCCAGAAAGTTCTCGACAGATGACACAGGGGTTTTAGATATTGTGGGGAGTAGTGTTAAGGGGTATTTCCTAAAGTCTACTATCATCTCCACAGTTTTGAGTGTGTTTAGCTCTAAGTTGCTCTGACTGCACCATAGCACCAGCCGCTTCACCTCCTGCTCATATGCAGACTCGTCACCATCTTGGAGATTGATGAGCATGGTGTCATCTGCAAATTTCAGGAGTTTAACAGTTAGATCACTTAATGTGCAGTTATTCATATAGAGGGAGAATAGCAGTGGGGAGAGGACACATCCCTGAGGAGTGCCAGTGCTGACTGTCCGAATACCGGAGATAATACCTCCCAGTCTCACCTGTTGTTTCCTGCCTGTCAGGAAGCTGGTAATCCACTGACAGGTGGCAGGGGGTATAGTAAGCTTTAGGAGTTTGGAGTTTAGAATTCCTGAAATTATTGTATTGAAAGCCGAACTGTAAAGTCGTTAAACAGAATCCTGGCATATGTTCCTGGGCAGTCAGAGTGTTGCAGAATGTAGTGCTGTCCCATGTTGACTGCGTCATCCACTGATCTGTTTGCTTGGTAGGCAAATTGTAGGGGATCAAGCAGCTGTTCTGTCACCTTTATTAGGTGGGCCAATACCAGCTGCTCAAAGATCCTAGTGACAACAGATGTCAGAGTGACAGGCCTGTAGTCATTCAGTCCAGTAATGGAGGGTTTTTTGGGGACCGGGCTGATAGTGGAGAGTTCTAAGCAGGAGGGGACCTCACACAGCTCCAGTGATCTGTTGAAAATATAGGTAAAGATAGAAGCCAGTTGGTCAGTACATGCTTTGAGACAGGAGGGGGAGACACCGCCAGGACCGGGAGCTTTCCTTGTCTTCCATCTCTGAAAAAGCCGATTCACATCCTCTTCACAAAACATGAGTGCAACTTAAGCTGGAAGGAGTTGTTAGAGGGTTTTCCCCAGAGGTGTGATAGGGGACAGACAGTGGTCGGGGTTGGATAAGAGGTGTGAAGATATTGTTCTTAAACCTGCAGTAGAAGGTGTTGAGGTCATCAACCAGGTCTTTGATTGCTTCAGTGGGGAGGGGTGGTCTCCTGTAGTTTGTGAGTTTTATCTACTGGTATATACTGTATAATTTTATATATTCGTTAAATGTGAAAAACTGTTAAATGTTGTATAACAGTTTCATCTAAAGTTATCTATTGTAAATAGGCCACTAATGTACTTCTGGTTAGATATTAAACTGTTAGGCCTCGACTCACAGCTGAAAATGCGCTACCTAACTTTAAATGTTAACAGCTCCTGATAAAAGTGGACTACATACACAATTTAAATATCTTTAAAAAGAAGACACTTTGCGCTTTACTGTCCATTATTCATAGCTGATATTGCTCAAAAAGATAATAAGTTATAGATGATTAAGTACTGTAAAAAAAATCCTTAAATATTTTTTTTTACTTCATATATAAATACATGAAATCAGCCCTGGTGCAATCCAGAAAAATAATGGGTTAAAGCCACATGTCTCATTAGTTTATATTTAAAATTAAGTGAAGATATCATAAAAAATTAGATTCCTACAAGCATTTATCTGAGACTATGTCTGGTTCGCCCCTCCCCGCCCAAACTTTAGGACTCACAGCTGAAATGCTCTACCTAACTTGAAATGTTAACAGTTTCTGATAAAAATGTGCTACATACACAATTTCAATATCTTTGTAAAGAAGACATTTACTGTCAATCATCAAAGTTGATCTTACGCATAAAAGATATTAAGTTATAGATCATGAAGTCCCATAGATATACATTTCCTGCATTGAACATTATTTTTATTTCATATATAAATACATGAAATCAGTCCTGGAACAATCCAGAAAAGTACTGGGCTAAAAGCCACATGTCTCATGAGCATATATTTAAAATTTACTGAAGAATATCATAACAAATGAGATTCCTACAAACATTTATCTGAGACTATGTCTGGTCCTTTTTCTCCCTCCCCATGTCACCTGCTAAACTCAGGTGGCCATTCATACTCTTTTCATACAGTCTGCATATTAATGAATGGCTGACCATTAAAGGCTTTTGTTCTTCATGTTTGGGGCTATAGATGTTGATTTGGCATTCATATTGATGGCCAGGTAGCCAGACAAGTTATTGTTTTAGTCAAGTCAAGATGGCGCCGCGGATGGCAGCCTCGGCACGACTCTCTCTAGTACTTTCCTTCTTTTTGTTTATTGTCTGTGTGTTTAGTTACCCTACCCTAATAACTATCACTAAAGAAGAATTGCTTAACATCGGGGAGTTCACTCCAGACACCTTTTCAACAGTTTTTACAAACCCGGAAAGTTATTTGGAGATCTTAGTTGGAGCTGCAGCTACTCTCTATGGCACATGGAGGAGACGCCGGCGGGGGAAGCGCGCCGGCGCGCTAGTGAAGCTACGACAGAGGGGATTTAGAACTGCGCTCCCGTCGATTCACCTGGCGAACCTCCGCTCACTGCCGAACAAAATGGACGAACTAACTCTTCTTAACGGAACAAACAAAGATTTTGCATGCTCCGCTGCTCTCTGTTTTACTGAAACTTGGCTCAGTCGCTCAATCACGGACAACGGATTACTTCTCTCGGGCTTCCACTTACACCGAGCGGATCGCGTAACGGAGCTATCGGGCAAAACGAAAGGCGGCGGAATCTGCTTCCACATTAAAGAACGTTGGTGTACAGATGTCACAGTGCTGGATAAATACTGCAGCCCAAACTTGGAATCACTGGTAATAAACTGTAGACCGTTTTACTCACCGCGGGAATTTTCCTCATTCATTCTGACCGGAGTTTACATCCCACCTCAGGCCAACGTGAGTGATGCACTGCAAAACCTGGCAAACCAAATATCCGGCTTGGAGCAACAAAAACATCCGGATTCTCTTTTTATTATCCTTGGAGACTTTAACAGAGCAAAACTAACACTAGAACTACAAGACTGCTTTGACTGCACTGATTGGAGTGTCTTTGAGGCTGGAACTGACAGCCTGGATGAGCTGACTGACACTGTGACATCCTACATCAGTTTTTGTGAAGACATGTGTGTGCCAACCAAAACCTTCTGCAAGTTTAGTAACAACAAGCCATGGTTCACAGCCAAACTGGAAAAACTTCGACATGCCAAGGAAGATGCATACAGAGGGGAGGACAAAGCACTGTACAAGCAGGCCAGGAACCAACTGACAAAGGAGATCAGAATAGCCAAAAGAAGCTACTCTGAAAAGCTGAAAAGCAGGTTTTCAGCTAACGACCCTGCATCAGTGTGGAAAGGCCTGCAAAATATCACAAACTACAGGAGACCACCCCTCCCCACTGAAGCAAACAAAGACCTGGCTGACGACCTCAACACCTTCTACTGCAGGTTTGAGAACAATATCTTCACACCTCTCATCCAACCCAGCCCAATGTCTGCCCCCATCACACCTCTGGAATACTCTCTTACAACTCCTTCCAGCACTTAAGTTGCACTCACGATTTGTGAAAAGGATGTGTATCGGCTCTTTCAGAGACAGAAGACAAGGAAGGCTCCCGGCCCAGACGGTGTCTCCCCTCCTGTCTCAAAGCATGTGCTGACCAACTGGCTCTCATTTTCACCTCTATCTTCAACAGATCACTGGAGTTGTGTGAGGTCAGCTCCTGCTTTAAACTCTCCACAATCATCCCAGTCCCCAAGAAACCCTCCATTACTGGACTGAATGACTACAGGCCTGTCGCTCTGACATCTGTCGTCATGAAGACCTTTGAAAAGCTGGTATTGGCCCATCTAAAGAAGGTGACAGAACAGCTGCTGGATCCCCTACAGTTTGCATACCGAGCAAACAGATCGGTGGATGACACAGTCAACATGGGGCTAAACTACATTCTGCAACACCTTGACTGCCCAGGAACATATGCCCGGATTTTGTTTGTTGACTTTAGTTCGGCTTTCAATACAATAATTCCGGAATCCTCCACTCAAACTCCTAAACCTTACTATACCCCTGCCATCTGTCAATGGATCACCAGCTTCCTGACAGGCAGGAAACAACAGGTGAGACTGGGAGGTGTTACCTCCGGTATTCGGACAGTCAGCACTGGTGCTCCTCAGGGGTGTGTCCTTTCCCCACTGCTATTCTTTATACTAATGACTGCATATCAAGTGACCCAACTGTCAAACTCCTGAAATTTGCAGATGACACCACGCTCATTGGACTAATCCAAGATGGTGACGAGTCTGCATATAAGCAGGAGGTGAAGCAGCTGGTGCTATGGTGCAGTCAGAACAACCTTAAGCTAAACACACTCAAAACTGTGGAGATGATAGTGGACTTTAGGAAACATCCCTCAACACTACTCCCCCTCACAATATCCAACATCCCTGTGTCACCTGTGGAGAACATCAAGTTTCTGGGCACTACCATTTCCCAAGACCTGAAATGGGAATCAAACATAAACTCGATTCTGAAAAAGGCCCAGCAGAGGATGTACTTTCTAAGGCAATTAAGGAAGTACAGTCTGCCACAGGAGCTGTTGATACAGTTCTACACTGCAGTCATTGAATCTGTCCTGTGCTCATCAATCACCATCTGGTTTGGAGCAGCAACAAAACAGGACAGAAACAGACTGCAGAAAACTGGTAAAACAGCAGAAAAAAATCATTGGTGCCCCCCTGCCCACTCTCCAGGACTTGTACCATACAAGAACCAGAAACCGGGCAGGAAAAATTATTAATCACCCTTCACACCCTGGACACAACATCATTCAGTTCCTCCCTTCTGGCAGGCGCTACAGAACTTTGCTCACTAAAACTGCCAGACACAGGAACAGTTTCTTTCCCCAAGCAATCACCCTCACTAACAACTGACCATAATTATATTCCCTGCTAACATCTATGAGTACTGCACAGAACTCTCACTCACCACATTATCTGTATATGTTGCACACACTATTGCTTCTATATACTATTGCTTCTATATACTGTACAAAGTTTTATAGTAAACTCTCTCATCATACCTGGCACACAATACTGTCATTTGCACTACCATGCACTCCCACACTTTATGTACATTACTGGTCTGTATCCCTATTTATTACCCACACTGTCTATACTGTCTCATATTGTCTGTATTGTCTGTATTGTCTTGTATAGTCTGTTTTTGTCTTGTCGTGTCTGTTTTGTCTTGTATAGGTTTTTATTTATGTCTGTACTTTTGAGAGTAACAAACAGCTGGAACCAAATTCCTTGTGTGTGTCAACACACTTGGTTAATAAACCTGATTCTGATTCTGATTCTGATACAGTCATGGCCATTCATATTGATGTCTGGCATTCCAATCTCAACAATACACACACACACACACACACACACACACACACACACACACACACACACACACACACACAAATTTACTTTTCAAGCATTTTTTCTTATAAAACAAACAGGCAATAAAACCAATAAAATCGAATAAAACTATAAATGGAGGTATATTGTAACTTACAGATGCAGATCTCCATGTCTCTGTTGTTACTCCGCCCCAAAAATATTTTTCACATCACTGCTTTTTTTGCAAATCTCAGATTAAACAACTTTTTTGATTGTCCATTTTTTCCCTTGTTTTCTTTGTTTTTTTGTAAACAAAGTCCAGTTAGCACGAGCTATAAACATCTGTTTGTGTTGACCTGACAGCTGCATCACTTCCTGGTTCGTCACTACCCACATGCTGTTTCGGCCAGTAAGAGTTTGTAAAATGTAATAAAACTAATCCTCCCATATAATCGTTAGAATCCTGCACTTATTGGCTACATTTTTCATCAATCATCTTGTTTCCATAATGCTATTGGCTGGAAAAAAATGCTTTGAAATGAGAGGCGGCGCATAAAATAAACTTGACGACACCTGCAGAGAGAGAGACTTAACCAAAGATTCCGCCTCTTTTACTTTTTTATTTTTATATTTAATTTTTTTGTGCTCTTAACCGTTTTGTAACACTATTTTCTACCAGCCATATTTGTTTTTTTTTTTACCAGCAAGATGTCGTTTTTTATGTCAAAGTTATTCAGAAATATATACATGCAAACACCAGCCGAAGTTCTGTGACGTGAACAAAGGAATAAACATCTAAATTTCAACACTATTGTTTTTTTGGAGAAGAAATGCTTTACAGCATGTTATTCACTGGAACCTTATCTTTTATAATAAACCGGGATTAGCAGCAGTGGATGTGTTTGTGACTCGGGATTACAATAATAATGTAAGTAGTGCGTTTTTTTATGCATGTTGTTGTTGTGTACTTCTTACACAAATTCAGCAAATACAGTGAGGAAAATAAGTATTTGAACACCCTGCTATTTTGCAAGTTCTCCCACTTAGAAATCATGGAGGGGTCTGAAATTGTCATCGTAGGTGCATGTCCACTGTGAGAGACATAATCTAAAAAAAAAAATCCAGAAATCACAATGTATGATTTTTAAACTATTTATTTGTATGATACAGCTGCAAATAAGTATTTGAACAACTGTCTATTAGCTAGAATTCTGACCCTCAAAGACCTGTAAGTCTGCCTTTAAAATGTCCACCTCCACTACATTTAATTTCCTAAATTAGATGCACCTGTTTGAGGTCGTTAGCTGCATAAAGACACCTGTCCACCCCATACAATCAGTAAGAATTCAACTACTAACATGGCCAAGACCAAAGAGCGGTCCAAATACACTAGAGACAAAATTCTACACCTCCACAAGGCTAGAAAGGGCTACGGGGAAATTGCCATGCAGCTTAGAATGGTGAATGCGGACGCTTCTCTGGCAGACAAGCTAAACACCTTCTACGCTCGTTTCGAGGCTGCAGCTAACCACGCTAGCGGTGCCAGTGGCACAACCAGCGTGCACGCTGAGAAAGCCAGAGAGGTAAACACTTTCACCATCTCAGAGCATGACGTGAGGACATTCAAGAGAGTGAATACCAGGAAAGCAGCAGGACCAGATGGCATCAAGGTCGGGTTCTGAAAGCCTGCACTGACCAGCTAGCACCGGTGTTCACTGAGATATTCAACCTTTCCCTGGAACAGTCTGTTGCCCCCTCATGTTTTAAACAGTCCACCATTGTTCCTGTCCCGAAGAAACCCCAGCCCACCTGCCTTAATGACTATCGCCCTGTAGCCTTGACCTCAGTAGTGATGAAGTGCTTCGAGAGACTGGTCAGAGACTTCATCACTACCAGACACACTGGACCATTACAGTTTGCGTACCGTCAGAACCGCTCTACTGAGGATGCTATTGCTCATCTCCTCCACACCACGATGAGCCACCTGGACCAAAGAAACGAGAATTATGCAAAGATGTTGTTCATGGACTACAGTTCAACGTTTAACACCATAATTCCCTCTACACCCACCTCTAAGTTGGAGTTCCTGGGACTCAGCCAGCCGCTGTGTCAATGGATCTCTAACTTCCTGACAGACAGACCACAAGCCGTACGGGTGGGAAAACACACCTCATCCACCCTCACCCTCAGCACTGGAGCTCCCCAGGGTTGTGTTCTGAGCCCCCTGCTTTACTCACTGTACACACATGACTGTGTGGCCACTTTCAACTCCACCACCATCATCAAGTTTGCTGACGACACTGTTGTGGTGGGTCTGATCTCCAACAACGATGAGACGGCCTACCTACAGGAGGTTAAAAACCTGGAGAGATGGTGCCAGGAGAACAACCTTCTCCTGAACGTCAGCAAGACTAAGGAGTTGATCATGGACTTCAGCACAAAGCGGGAGCGGTCATACCAACCGCTAAACATCAGCGGGACCCCAGTGGAAAGAGTGGACAGTTTCCGGTACCTGGGTGTTCACATCACACAGGACCTGTCTTGGTCCTGTCATACCAACACCCTGGAGAAGAAGGCCCGGCAGCGTCTGTACCATCTGAGACGCTTAAGGGACTTTAAACTACCCTCTCAGGTGCTTAAGACTTTCTACACCTGCACCATTGAGAGCGTTCTGACGGGTAGCATCACTTCCTGGTTTGGGAACAGCACAATGCAGGACAGACGAGCCCTCCAGAGGGTGGTGTGTTCAGCTGAACGTACAATCCACACCGAGTTTCCTGACCTGCAGGACATCTACAGCACGCGGTGCAGGACAAGAGCCAGGAAGATTATGAAGGACCTCAGCCATCCCAACAATGGACTCTTTTCTTTGTTGCGTTCAGGGAAACGCTTCCGCTCCCTGAAAGCGAACACAGAGAGAATGAGGAGGAGCTTCTTCCCGCAGGCCATTCGGTGTTTAAACCAGGAAACACCCAGGATCTAAGAACTGGCCCACTCTCTCCATCACACTTCTTCTCTGCACATATCTCACCTTTTGCACCACGACACTTTAAACTCTGGACTTGCACGGCAAAGTGCACTTTATATTTATTTTATTTTATACCACACCATACTGCACATGGACACTTTATGGACACTTTACACCACACCATACCGCACACAGACACTTACTGACGTCATCTCGTTCCCTCGGGGAACTAGGGTTACATTCATAACCTAGAGACGTTCCCCATTCGGGAACTCAAGCTGCGTCGTAAGGCTTTGGGAATATGTGTCAAATCACGCCACACTGACCAGGCCCTGCCTAGTGTGTGAGGGCCTCAGCAACTGTACTTAGGACAGAGGAGCCCAGAGGGGCTCTATGGTCGAGGTTATAGAACCGGAGAAAGGTCAGCTGGGTGGACCAACCCACAGCGTCACAGATGTCCTGGAGTGACACTCCAGCGGACCAGGCCGAAGAGGCCGCCACACTCCGTGTGGAGTGAGCTCTGACCCTGAGTGGTGCTGGGATCCCAGAGGACTTGTAAGCCGACACGATAGCATCCACTAGCCATTTGCTTAACAACTGCTTATCGGCTTGGAATCCCTTCCTATTAGGGCCATAGCAGATGAACAGCTGCTCCGATTTCCTCCATAGACTCGTCCTGTGGAGGTAAGTGTCCAGTGCTTGCAGTGGTTCTGTCGCATCTGGTCGGGGGCTACGAACGGAGGAGGGCAGAATGCCTGTAACACGACAGGTCGTTTGGAAGCCGTAGGCACCTTAGGTACGTACCCAGGTTTCGTGTATAGAAACGCCCTGGCCATGCCAGGGGCAAATTCCAGCCGGACAGGGCTATGGACAGAGCCTGCAAATCCCCGATCCTCTTTAGTGAGGAAACCGCCAAGAGGAAGGCATTTTTTACTGACAGGAACCTAAGGGCCACCTCGGCCAAGGGCTCAAAGGGGGGCTCAGATAGAGCCGCCAGCACAACTGCCAAGTCCCAGACAGGCACTCTGGGTAACCTCACAGACCTCAGCCTCCGGGTGCCGCGGAGGTAACGTGTCATTAGAGGGTGCCTACCCAGCGACTGCCCCGCAGGCGGGGTGATATATGCCGCAATGGCGGACACGTAAACCTTCAGGGTTGAAGGGGTTAACCCTGCGGCAAACTGTTCCTGTAAAAACTCCAGAACTGACCCGACCGGGCAGTTAACTGGGTCCAACTTAACTGGGCCCATGACGCAAACAGTCGCCATCGTGCGGCGTACGACCTGCTCATAAAGGGGGCTCTGGAGTGGAGAAGGGTCTCTACTATCTCGGTAGAGAGACCAGCTGCTACAAACTGTGCCCCCTCAGGGGCCAAAGCCACAGCCTCCACAACTCCGGGTGGTCCGCAAACCATGGCTTGCCCGGCTATCAAGGTGCTACCAGGAGGAGACGAACTCTGTCCCGGCGAACTCTCTCCAGAACTTCTGAGAGCAGCACGATCGGGGGAAAGGCGTACAGGTGTAGCATCCAGCCCTAACGGGGACAATGTGAAGTCTCCCGGGTTGCAAAAAGATCCATCTGGGCTCTGTAGAACCTTTGCCATACCTGCTCCACCACCTCGGGGTGGAGTCCCCATTCCCCAAGGTCACCATTCCCCAAGCTTCAGCCATTGTCTTGACAGGGCGTCTGCTCTGACATTCAACTGTCCCGGGATGTACACGGCACTCAATTAAAGGAGTTTGTCCTGGGACCACAAGAGGATGCGAGACCGGAGGCCCCCTTGGTGGTTCAGGTACGAGAGCACTGCAGTATTGCCCAAAAAAGCGGTTCTCTGCACTGGGGAAAGCGCACTCTTCCCGGCGTTCAGTCTGAACCCCAGTTCATTTATGCAGGCGAGAATGATATCTCGATGGTGAACTGCCTGGTGCTTTGAATGAGCCAATGTCAACCAGTCATCGATATAAATAAAAATGCGGATGCCCTAGAGCCGCAGCGGGGTCAGAGATGCGTCCACGCATTTCGTGAAGGTACGGAGTGAGAGTGCTAGGCCGAACGAGAGGACCCGATATTGGTAAGCTTGGCCCCAAAAAGCAAACCTCAGGAAGTGTTGCAAGATCAGCATTTTTCTCTGCCCATATAGAAAATGACAGGCATAATCCTAGATTTTTATTCAGTACTGTGACTAATTTAATTAGGAATAAAAGCACTGTACAAACAAGCACTGTGATGTGGCAGGTATGAACCTTTTCAGTGATATTATTGAAAATATCAGGCAACAAATTCAGACTATTAGTTTAAATTCAAACTATCTGATAAATAACTGTAGATATAAGTATAGTTTTAGACATATTTGAGAGAATGGGTGTCTGAATAATTTCAGAAGTACTTAAAACTGTTCTAAAAATAATACATTCTTCAAATAGCACTGGCTATGTATCTTACTTTTTACAATTAGCAGTTATCATACACCTATTAAAAAAAAAACTGACATTGACTCCTGTCAGCTTTCCAACTATAAGCCAATATCAAACCTCCCCTTTATTTCTAAGATCCTAGAAAAAGTTGTCACACAGCAGGTATACTCACACCTACTTAGAAATAACATTTATGAAATGTATAAGTCAGGATATAGACCTCATCATAGCACAGAGACAGCTCTAACTGATTATCAGTTTATTCTTGTACATGGTGAATTCTCTACATTCACTTAGTTAAAGTTTAGTGTTCCACAAGGATCCATCTTAGGCCCACTACTTTTCTTTTTGTATATTCTGCCACTTGGTGAAATTATTAGTAAACATGGAATTAGCTTCCATACATGATGATACACAGTTGCACTTTTCAGCAAACCCAGATAAAAGAGATCAGCTTAAAAATGTTGACGAGTGTGTAAAGAACATTAGGTAGTGGATGCTTGTTAACCTCCTTTGGCTAAATTCTGATAAAAGGGAATTACATTTAAGAGGATCAAACGCAGCTTGAAATAAACTTTCCAATTATGTAGCATATCTGGATGATTGTCTTTCTGTCTCAGTGTGTACAGCTAACGAAGACATTGTGATTATTGACTCATCTTTTCTTTGAGGCTCATGTGAATAACATTACCAGGATAGTCTTCTTCCACCTTAGAAATATTGCCAAAATTTAAAATATGATGTCATTGCAGGATGCAGAAAAACTAGTTCATGCTTTTGTTACGTCTAGATCAGAGTACTGCTTTAAGGTTTGGATGTTCTAGAATGTGCATAAATAAGCTTCAGTTAGTCCAAAATGCAGCAGCAAGAGTCCTTACTATAACCAGAACATATGTTCACATCACCCCTATTGTAATCTGTCTACATTTCTACCCATTTAAATCTCGCATTAATTTACAAATTACTACTACCGACGTATAAAGCACTGAATGGTTTCAAGCCACATTATCTGACCTTTGGTTTCATTATGATCCCCCAAACCTACTTCTATCAAAATGTGCAGGTTACTGTATGTGTTGGTACCTCACATAATGGAAAATACAGCAAGGGGCAGAGATTTTTCTTACAAAGCCCCACAGTTATGGAACAGCCTTCCAATTAGTGTTCAGAATTTAGTCACAGGCTCACTGTTAAAGTATAAGCTGAAAACATTAAACATTAGTAGAGATAAAGTGAGATCTGAAAATATGCTGTACAAGTCAAAATGCTGTCTGTCTTATTGTATATAGAAAAATATTAATAGTCAGTATTTATATGTTTTCTGAAAACACAGAGCTATTACAGGTGGTTGGTCCGGACACTCCTCTTATTGCTGTAGCTGGTGAAGACCTGGTTTTACCTTGTTTTATCAAAGCCAAAACCAGTGCTGTGGACATGACAGTGGAGTGGTACAAACCAGACAGAGATAATTCATTAGTGCATCTCTATAAGGATCATGAAGACACAAATGAAAATCAGGCTCAGATGTACAGAGGAAGAACATCCGTTTTTAAAGAGGAGCTACAGAATGGCAACACTTCACTCAAACTCTCCGCTATCAGAGTCTCTGATGAAGGAGAGTACAGGTGTCTTGTTGAGAATAAATCCATGTCCAATGAAACGACTGTTCATGTCATTGTTGAGGGTAAGAGCTATTTCCATTTAAGAGAATTACACAGTGAAAATTAGATTGTATAAAGTTTAAGCAGCAGTGCTCACATTATTTTTTACACTGCACCAGCAGTTTGGAACCAGACAGTGTATCATTAAATAAATAAATAAATAAATATTTTATAGGCTATAATAAATAACATGCTAATACAATTTTAGAACTATTTTTTAATGTTGCATTAAAATATTAAATTCCCATTGTTAGTCATATTTTGAATAATGTGTTTATTTAATTATTATATATATATATATATATATATATATATATATATATATATATATATATATATATAAATATTTTTCTTCAAATCAAGACAATATTATAGAATTATTCAGTTATATGTAATCCAATTATTTTATTTATTTAAAAAAAATGTTTAACTAAGAAACCATGTTTAGAATATAATACTAAATGCCCTGGGATATTTCTGGCATACAACATTTGTCAGACATAGAGGCACAACTTGTTTAATCAAAAAATCTGTTGAAAATTATATACTGCTTTTTCATTTTTAAATCAAGAGCTCTATATACTTTCATCTGAATTAAAACAATATTTTTTGTTTAATGACTGCAGTTCAGGGCAGCCCCCCGGTGATCATGATGGAGAGTTATGATAGCTCAGGAGGGATTAATCTAGTGTGTGAGTCCAGAGGCTGGAAACCTGAACCTGAGGTTCTGTGGTTGGACAGAGAAGGAGTCACTCTGCCTGCTGAAGAGACACAGATACACAGAGATGCTGAGAATTTCAGTGTGAAACGCCAGATAACTGTTTACGATTATAGCGACTCCAACAGATTTTACTGTAGACTTCTACAAAAACATCACATGATGGAGACAGAGGTTATCATTAATAGTAAGTGTCTATGATTAATACGGTGTCTATAATGTGACTATAACACTCATCCACTGTCATCCACTGTAATCATTACAGACCTATTACTAATATTTTTGCATCATATTCTATGCTTATTTTTCATTGTATGTATGGTTTCCTGCCACAGAGCTCTGTGTAAAAGTGTTAGCATCTTATTGATTAATTCTTGCACAGTTGTTGTAAATCTGTAAATATGAAAATGTGGTTTCATTTTAGGTCAATTTTTTGCTGCTGGGAAGTGGATTGTTGGCATTTCAATTTCAGCATGTTTTATTGCTGTTGGATTGATATTAATCTCAGTTCTACATTACAAGAAAGGTACTTTTTTATATTTGTTCTTCATTACATCTATCTTAAATTATACTTTAGTTTATAAGATAACTTGGCACAGCTCTCTGTAAACAGGATCTAAAAGAAGTAAAAGATCAAATTAGTCAATGTTATTCAACTTTGTGAGTGCAAATAGCAAACATTCAGAATTCAAGCAGCCTTTTGTCCCTGATTCAGTCTGGACTAAAGTGACCACTATGACACTTGGAAGTTCATATACATTCATGAAGAATGAAGGATTATACCCTGCTTGGTGTCTTGTTTTCTTGTGGCCACTATGTAGTTATTGTTTTTATTAGTGTAATTTTACAGTGTTAGATGTTTTTTAAATGTTTGTTTTTTTGGAAATGTAAGGTATCTGCATTCAGAAAACCAATGTATTGTTAAAGCTTTAGTAAATATTACATATAACATAAGGACAAAATGAAATGTCATAACTGCAATCTGTTTTATCATCAGAGATTAAACAGGTAAAGCAAAATGCAGGTAAGACTGAAGAGATTTTAAAATAAAAATGTATGACTATAATCAAATTAAAATGTTTACACTGTATTGATATAACTGACTAACATAGTGAGGAGTTGCAGAAATTTGAAGATTTAACAGATGATAGAAATTTGGTAGTGTAACCTCACAAACTTTATTCAAGCCAGATAGAAACCACAATTTCTATTTGTGTTGTACAAAACACAAATAGAAATATTTGTGATTAACATATTTCAAAAGTATTTCATAAGGAAATTTTCTCATGATCACAACATAATTTTGTCATGATCTTGACAAAAGTTGTTTAATTGTGATCATGACTTACTTTCCCCCATGTGCCCACACTGGTACGCCTCGACGCCCCAGCTGCCACACCTGGTTATGGTTTATTATTTTTGATGCTGCATCTAGAACATTCTTCATAACAAGTACTTAATTTTTCTGTGTACTTGTCATAAGAGCATTTTTTCTGCAATGAGCATCACTGCAGCATTGTGGATAATAACCATAAAGATTTGTGGCAGGGGCACGTGTACTCGCGCTGTGACAGGCACATGGATGCGCACCGTTGCAGGCCTGCGCCTGCCGCAAATGGTAATGGTTATTATCCATGATGCTTTTACTGAACTACAAATGGTGCATTAAATCTTATTCTGTTCAATATTTATTTTTTAAATATTGGTACTCAAAATCAATTATTGTAAGGAAACATTGTCTTTGTTGTTGGGAAACATTTTTGTGAAAATTAAAACAATATTTCATTTAATTAAAAGAAAAAGATTGTGATGTGGAAGCTGCCATGTTATTCCAGTAAAAAAATTGCTTTAACAAGGACACAATCACTTTACGATTGGCATCTACCTGTGCATTTATCAAGTGGCTGTCATAGTGTCACAAAATCCTAAGGAAATTACCATCAATGAGCATTACATTAAAGTAAGATATAAAGTACTCAAAATGCATAGATTAGTGAAATGGTACAAAAAAACGTCAACATCTCTATGATGAAGTGTGATTGTTTCAGAGTATTTTACATTAATACTGTCATATGTTTATTATTAACATTTGATATCTTCTATTTTCAGAGCAACTGAGACTGGCAAAGGAAGATGGTAAATACACCTGAAATTATATTTTATTTTTCAAACATCTGAAGAACTGTGATGTATGAACTTGTATTGCTTTAATGCAGATGGTATTATTTGTTTTGCATTTTCACCTCTTTGTTTGTAATGATTGCCGCCAAGCTAAAATCTACCAATACTACCGAATTATAGGCAGCTGAAATCAATTATTTGGATATTATCAGGGAGCAAAAGAGGAGGGATCTGTAAAAAGAGAAGAGATA
Source organism: Silurus meridionalis (assembly GCF_014805685.1). Classification (NCBI taxonomy): domain Eukaryota; kingdom Metazoa; phylum Chordata; class Actinopteri; order Siluriformes; family Siluridae; genus Silurus; species Silurus meridionalis. The sequence goes on along the minus strand of NC_060889.1, from coordinate 22,006,589 downwards.
CAAACACATCAGGCAGAATACTTTAAACTGTGTTGTGAATTACTCATAACTCACCTGTAACATCAAGTTCCACTTAGTGTAGTGTGCTATAAATATTTACTGTGACACACAGAGGTCATACTTATTCCCAAGGATTTGCAAAAATATAGAAAGAAATATTGACCAGTGAGAAGATTACTTGCAAATCAATAGCCCATCCCCAAAAATGGATTCAAAAAAGCTACCTCACCAATCAAAAACCGACGATGCCACCCCGGGGGCTAATCTACCGGGGAATCGCCCTATACATGGAAAAAATATTCAACAAGGGGCGACTACAACGTAGTTAGGACATGAGACAGAGGTTAAACAAAAGCATTTAATTTATAATAATTAAAATCACATAAACAAAAATCAATTCAATATACCCCCACCCAATCCTGCGTACTTTCCAGAGCTGGGAACCTCTCTCTATTGGTCTCTAAATCCACAGCAAAGCACACTTACACTCACCACAGAACAACGAGTTGAACACTGCATACTGAAGAAAACCACCACCAAGCTGAGAGGAACTTTCCCCTTCCCAACGCTGAACTTGACACACGCGGTTAGAATACTAGCAATCGGCTCCTCAGCTGACCCAGTAGTTTGGTAAGCACAGCACCACATGGCAAAAACATTTGCCCCACGACAGTACCCGGAAGGAAGCAATGAAAGAAAACGCCGGCACGAGGATGCACCACTGCCGGAGCTTCAACGACCCACAAACAACCCAATACAATGATTTCCGGTGCCTCGCTTTCTGTTCGAACAGCCCGAGGTACGCAGAGAACCTCAAAACAAGGAAGCAGTACATTTTTAACCCTACAATCGGTGCATTCTTGAGTACACACAACAAGCGTTCCCAAGTCACGCCGGATATCCAGTGACGTCACCAGTGACCATGGTAAACGCACATTGACAAGGCACCTATGGCTTCCTTTATAAGCCAAATAATTCAGCAAAATGAAACACCCCCCTATTGTCCCGATTGCTCCGCCCAGCCATGGGGCAGCCTTCACTGCCCTTTAGCAAATATATCTTCTTCTTCTTCTTTCGGCTGCTCATGTTAGGGGACTCCACAGCGGATCATCCGTCTCTATACTACTCTGTCCTCTACATCTGTCTATTTCAAACTAACTACCTGCATGTTTTTCCTCACCACACCCATAAACCTTTTCCTTGGTCTTCCTCTTTTCCTCCTTCCTGGCAGCTCCATCCTCAGCATTCTTCTACTGATAAAACATACTCTGCTACCTACAGCTCCAACTCCTGTCTTTTACTCAATGTCACTGTCTCTAAACCATAAAACATAGCAGGTCTCACGATAAACTTTCCCATTCACTCTCACAGATACCCATCTATCACAAATCACTCCTTCCACTCTTCTCCACCCACTTCACCCTGCCTGCACTTTTTTCTTCACTTTTCTAACACACTCTTCATTACTTTGCACTGTTGACCCCAGATACCTGAACTCCTTCACCTTCTCCACCTCTTCTTCCTGCAACTGCACCACTTTACTGCCCTTCCTCTCATTCACACACATGTACTCTGTTTTACTCCCACTGACTTTCATTCCCCTTCTCTCCAGCGCATACCTCCACCTCTTCAGGCTCTTAACCTGCTCTTTATCATCTGCAAACATCATAGACCATAGAGAATCCTGTCTGACCTCGTCTGTCAAACTGTCTATCACCACTGCAAACAGAATAGGATTTAGAGCCGATGCAGTCCAACCTCCACCTCGAACCAGTTTGTCGTTCCTACTGCGCACTTCTCTGCTGTCACATTGTAATCATACATGTCCTGCGCCACCCTCACATACTTCTCTGCCATACCTGACGTGCTCATACAATACCACTTTAGCAAATATATAACAAGGGAAAATCAGATGTCGTCAACTGCAAGCTGATTTGTGTGTTTACTGTAACATTTTTAAAATGCTTAATCTAGTTAGCGCTTCATGCATTTTTTTTAGTATTTTTTATTAATAACTAATTAATCTCTTTTATTAACAGAGATTCAACATCTGAGACAAAATGCAGGTAAGAATGAAGTGCTTTAAAAAAAATAAATAAAAAAATATAATATTTTTTATATATATAAAATCACTAATTGGAATGTTTATGACTGCATATTAGGGCCAATATGGGATTAAAAAAAAGAATTGGAAGGGGAGGGACAGGGAATTTCTGGTTTTAAGACAACATTTTCAAGTTTGAAGTTGATTTTTTTTTTTTTTAAAAACCTGCAATTTTTGAGAGAAAAAAACATGAAATTTTTGAAAAAGAAACACTACATTTTCGAGAAAGAATCTCTCAATTTTTAAGGTTAAAACTCAGAAGATTACAATACACATAATTTACAACAAATACACTTGAAAATGTTTGTGTTTAAATCTTAAATATTTGTGTGTGTGGGGGGGGGGGGTCGGGGGGGGGGATGGGGTGTTGGAAAAAGATTGCATATACACTTTGCAAGATTGGTGTATAATAATATCCAAATGTTTGGATTTCCTAGTGAGCACAGTGGTATCAGGAAAATTAAGCCACATTATCCAGGCACTGCCAAGAAAATGGCTGAGTCATTTATTTTAATACTGTTATGTGTTTAATATTAACATTTAATATCCTCTATTTTCAGAGCAACAGAAACAGGAGTTGGAAAACGGTAATTAAACCTGAACTTAAATTTTAGGAAACCACCACCAAGCAGAGAGGAACTTTCTCCTCCACATCACCTGGAAAAGAAGTAAACTATTGTGAAGTCAAGCCAATTTATCCACACACACACACACACACACACGTGTGCGCCAAAATGATTAGAAAGATTAGACAGCTACAAAAAATAAAGGAATGTTTGGGAGTACGACTCGCCCAATGATAGTAACGAAAAAATAATAATTTAGAAGAAGAGAATCAAAAGACAATAAAGAAACACAAATCAATTCTATTCAAAATACTTACAAAAATAAACACACACATGAACTCTATGCACTATGGTGACTTAAGTGTCCATCATCTAGATCTTCCAAATTCTCAAAAGAGAAGAAATGTACAGCAGCGATTAGTCAGACCACCTTACAGCTGATTCTCCAAATGCCGAACACTGAAACTGATGCACTAATAAAAGTGTGAAATACGCATTAGCACACCGTTAAAATACAGTGAAACCCCGTTGTACGAGCAAATGGAGATACGAGCAAACTCACTCGCAAAATTTTACCCTGTTTCACGAGCAAATTTCGAAGGCACGAGCAAACGGCAGTTTGTGAATGGAGGGCGGGTCCGGGAGCAGATAGGCAGGGGATTGCCTCACCTGAAGTTAATGTGACCTAATGATTGTTCTCTCTTTTCAAGTGATCGGAGGGTGCATTTAAGGAGGAGAGCGTGTGTGTGTGTGTGCGTGTGTGTATGTGCGTGCATGCGTGCCTGCGCGCCAGAGACGTGCTGCGTGGGGCACTAAGCAGATCGACACAAAAAAAAACAAATAAAAGTGGCTCCCGTATTCATACGCTCTCCCACAGTACCTTTTTTTAGTTTTATATTTTTATTTTACTAGAAATCTTGAAAAATGTCTCCCAAGAAAATCAGTGATGGTGCTGTGAAAACGAAAGTAAATAGAATTACCATGGAAACCGAGAAGGTTACGAGCGTGGTGCGCGTCTCACACTCGCAATCAACCACAATCACATGAGTAAGTGTTAAATTATGTTTATATTACGGTAATTTGCGGTGTATTTGTTTTTTAAAATAGGCTACAAATACTTTTTAAGTGCAGAAATAAGCGATTGGATGAGATCTCGGAACGTATTAAATCACTTTTACATTCATTCCTATGGGGAAAATTAGTTCGAACATACGAGCAAATGTACACACGAGCAATTTTCCGGAACGAATTATGCGCGTACAACGGGGTTCCACTGTACTAGCAATCGGCGCCTCAGCTGACCCAGTAGTTTCGTAAGCCAGCACCACATGGCAAAAACATTTGAACCACGACGTTGCCCGGAAGGAAGCAATCTCTATTATCTGCAAACATCATAGACCATAGAGAATCCTGTAAGACCTCGTCTGTCAACCTGTCTATCACCACTGCAAACAGAAAAGGGTTTAGAGCCGATCCTTGATGCAGTCCAAACTCCACCTTGAATCAGATTGTCGTTCCTACTGCGCACTTCTCTGCTGTCACATTGTAATCATACATGTCCTGCGCCACCCTCACATACTTCTCTGCCATACCTGACTTGCTAATACAATACCACTTTAGCAAATATATAACAAGAGAAAATCAGATGTCGTCAACTGCAAGCTGATTTGTGTGTTTACTGTAACATTTTTAAAATGCTTAATGTAGTTAGCGCTTCATGCATTTTTTTATTATTATTTATTAAAAACTAATTCATCTCTTTTATTAACAGAGATTCAAAGTCTGAGACAAAATGCAGGTAAGAATGAAGTGCTTTTAAAATATATATATATATATATATATATATATATATATATATATATATATATATATATATATATATATATGAAATCACTAACTGGAATGTTTATGACTGCATATTAGGGCCAATATGGGATAAAAAGAAAAAAGAATTGAAAGGGGAGGGACAGGGAATTTCTGGTTTTAAAACAACATTTTCAAGTTGTAAGTTTATTTTTTTATTTTTTTTTTAAACATGAAATTTTTGAGGAAAAAAAAAACATGAAATTTTTTAAAAAGAAACTCTTTTTTCGAGAAAAAAATCTAAATTTTTAAGGTTAAAAATCAGAAGATTACAATACACATAATTTACAACACATACACTTGAAAATGTTTGTGTTTAAAACTAAAACATTTTTGTGTGTGTGTGTGTGTGGGGGTTCTATCAAGGAAGAAGATTGCATATACACTTTGCAAGATTGGTGTATAATAATATCCAAATGTTTGGATTTCCTAGTGAGCACAGTGGTATCAGGAAAATTAAGCCACATAATCCAGGCACTGCCAAGAAAATGGCTGAGTCATTTATTTTAATACTGTTATGTGTTTAATATTAACATTTAATATCCTCTATTTTCAGAGCAACAGAAACAGGAGTTGGAAAACGGTAATTAAACCTGAACTTAAATTTTAGGAAACCACCACCAAGCAGAGAGGAACTTTCTCCTCCCCAACACCTGGAAAAGAAGTAAACTATTGTGAAGTCAAGCCAATTTATCCACACACACACACACACACACACACACGCGCCAAAAATGATTAGAAAGATTAGACAGCTACAAAAAATAAAGGAATGCTTGGGAGTACGACTCGCCCAATAAGAGTAGTAACGAAAAAAAAATGTACAAGAAGAGAATCAAAAGACAATAAAGAAACACAAATCAATTCTATTCAAAATACTTACAAAAATAAACACACACATGAACTCTAAGCACTATGGTGACTTAAGTGTCCATCATCCAGATCTTCCAAATTCTCAAAAGAGAATAAATGTACAGCAGCGATTAGTCAGACCACCTCACAGCTGACTCTCCAAATGCCGAACACTCAAACTGATGCACTAATAAAAGTGTGAAATACGCATTAGCACACCGTTAAAATACAGTGAAACCCGTTATGCGAGCAAATGGAGATACGAGCAAACTCACTGCAAAATTTTACCCTGTTTCACGAGCAAATTTGAAGGCACGAGCAAACGGCAGTTTGTGAATGGAGGGCGGGTCCGGGAGCAGATAGGCAGGGGATTGCCTCACCTGAAGTTAATGTGACCTAATGATTGTTCTCTCTTTTCAAGTGATCGGAGGGTGCATTTAAGGAGGAGAGCATGTGTGTGTGTGTGTGTGTGTGTGTGCGTGCGTGCGTGCCTGCGCGCCAGAGACGTGCTGCGTGGGGCACTAAGCAGATCGACACAAAAAAAACCAAATAAAAGTGGCTCCCGTATTCATACGCTCTCCCACAGTACCTTTTTTTAGTTTTATATTTTTATTTTACTAGAAATCTTGAAAAATGTCTCCCAAGAAAATCAGTGATGGTGCTGTGAAAACGAAAGTAAATAGAATTACCATGGAAACCGAGAAGGTTACGAGCGTGGTGCGCGTCTCACACTCGCAATCAACCACTATCACATGAGTAAGTGTTAAATTATGTTTATATTACGGTAATTTGCGGTGTATTTGTTTTTTAAAATAGGCTACAAATACTTTTTAAGTGCAGAAATAAGCGATTGGATGAGATCTCGGAACGTATTAAATCACTTTTACATTCATTCCTATGGGGAAAATTAGTTCGAACATACGAGCAAATGGACACACGAGCAATTTTCCAGAACGAATTATGCGCGTACAACGGGGTTCCACTGTACTAGCAATCGGCTCCTCAGCTGACCCAGTAGTTTCGTAAGCCAGCACCACATGGCAAAAACATTTGAACCACGACGTTGCCCGGAAGGAAGCAATGAAAGAAAACGCCGGCACAAGGGTGCACCATGGCTTTGAACAGCCCGAGATACGCGGAGAACCTCAAAACAAGGAAGCAGTAAATTTTTAACCCTATAATCGGTGCATTCTTGAGCATGCACAACAAACATTCCCAAGTCACGCCGGATATCCGGTGGAGATCACACATTGACAAGGCACCTATGGCTTCCTTTATATGCCAAATAATTCAGCAAAATAAAACACGCCCGTATTGTCCTGATTGCGCCGCCCAGACATGGGACAGCCATCACTACCACTTTAGCAAATCTATCTTCTTCTTTCAGCTGCTCATGTTAGGGGTCGCCACAGCGGATCATCCATCTCTATACTACTCTGTCCTCTACAGCTGCCTCTTTCAAACTAACTACCTGCATGTCTTCCCTCACCACACCCATAAATCTTTTCCTTGGTCTTCCTCTTTTCTTCTTTCCTGGCAGCTCCATCCTCAGCATTCTTCTACTGATATACCCCATGTCTCACTTCTGCACATGTCCAAAACATCACAATTGTGCCTCCTTCACTTTGTCTCCAAAACCTACTCTGCTACCTACAACTCCACCTCCTGTTATTTACTCAATGTCACTGTCTCTAAAGCATAAAACATAGTCTTATAAACTTTCCTTTTCACTCTCACAGATACCAATCTATCACAAATCACTTCTTCCACTCTTCTCCACCCACTCCACCCTAACTACACTCTTTTCTTCACTTTTCTAACACACTCCCCATTACTTTGCACTGTTGACCCCAGATACCTAAACCCATTTACCTTCACCCCCTCTTCTCCCTGCAACCACACCACTCCACTGACCTCCATCTCATTCACACACATGTACTCTGTCTTACTCCTACTGACTTTCATTCCCCTTCTCTCCAGCGAATACTGTCACCTCTCCAGGCTTTTAACCTGCTCTCTATCATCGGCAAACTTCATAGACCATAGAGAATCCTGTCTGACCTCGTCTGTCAACCTGTCTATCACCACTGCAAACAGAAAAGGGTTTAGAGCCGAACCTTGATGCAGTCCAACCTCCACCTTGAACCAGTTTGTCGTTCCTACTGCGCACTTCTCTGCTGTCACGTTGTAATCATACATGTCCTGCACCACCCTTACTTACTTCTCTGCGATACCTGACTTGCTCATACAATAACACATTAGCAAATATATAACAGGAGAAAATCAGATGTCGCCAACTGCAATCTGATTTGTGTGTTTACTGTAACATTTTTAAAATGCTTAATCTAGTTAACACTTCATGCATTTTTTTTATTATTATTTATTAAAAACTAATTCATCTCTTTAATTAACAGAGATTCAACATCTGAGACAAAATGCAGGTAAGAATGAAGTGCTTTTAAAAACATTAAAAAACATATATGGGAAAATTGCATATACACTTTGCAAGTTTGGTGCAAAATCATATTCAAATGTTTGGATTTCCCAGTGAGCACAGTGGTATCAGGAAAATTGAGCCACACTACCCAGGCACTGGCAAGAAAATGGCTGAGTCATTTATTTTAATACTGTTATGTGTTTAATATTAACATTTAATAACCTCTATTTTCAGAGCAACAGAAACAGGAGTTGAAAAATGGTAATTAATCCTTAACTTAAATTTTATTTTTCCTATTTGTTAAGAATTTTCACCTCTTTGTTTGTACTGATTAATGCTAATATCTGGATATTATCAAGAAACAAAGAAGAAGAAGGGTTTGTAAAAGTAGAGAGAAACAAACACATCAGTCAGAATACATTAAATTACTTGTGTTCTGAAATTTAATAACCCTTGAGCTTGTTTATTTTATCACTCAATCAAACTCTCCTTTTTTTTATTAATGACAACAAGGTGGAGTTTCACAAAGGTGCAGATCAGGGCAGAGATAAGAATTTACAGCTCTATTTTATATCTCCATGGAATCCATAATCTCCAATTATGTTTCCTTCTTACTGATGGCAATAAACTTGTTTTTGTCAGTAGTAGATATTTATTTATTATAAGTTATTAATTATAATTATTATTTTATTGTTACTTTTTTAAGAGATTATGAAGAGGATAAAGATGTTTGCAGGTAAGCACGAATGTTTGCAGTTCAAGCAGTTTCTCGATTGTATTTATTACATTTTGTGTGTCTGTGTAAGTCTATAACACTGTATCCCTGAATGAATAATTAGTTTTGTTTTGAAAAGTGTCTGTGTTTTTCTCTCAGTGGATGTGACATTGGATCCTGATACTGCTCATCCTAATCTCGACTTGTCTGAAGATAAAAAACAAGTGAAACTTGGAGAAAAAACACTTCAACTCCCTAATACACCAAAGAGATTTAAATATCACTCTGTGTTGGGCAAGCAGAGTTTCTGCTCAGGGAAATTTTATTATGAGGTGGATGTTGGAAAGAAAACTGAATGGACATTGGGAGTTGTGAAAGAAAGTATTAACAGGGAGACGTGGGTTAAACGGAATCCAGGCAGTGGATTCTGGACCATAAAACTGAGGAATAACACTAAGTATAATGCTAATGCTGATCCCCCTGTCCCCCTCACACTGGGAGAGAAGGTGGAGCTAGTGGGGGTGTTTGTGGATTATAAGGAGGGTCTGGTCTCCTTTTATGATGTGAACTCCAGATCTCTTATCTACTCTTTCCCTCATCAGACTTTCACTGAGAAACTCTATCCATACTTCAGTCCTAGGTACAACGAAGATGGTAAAAATTCAGATGCAATGAAAATCAGTGATTTAATATTAACTTTATACAGTGGTCCCACGTAACTCACCGGGAGTTACGTTCTTAGACCCCCTGCAAATTCCAAACAAAATTTTTGACGCACCCCTGCAGCCCCTATGGTACCTTATTAAATTCATAAGTAAGGTTTTTCCTTTTTGATGCATATTCAACAGAAAATGTGAAGTAATGGACACAAATGCTTTATTTAATCATATAAAACTAATAATAAAATAATGTGTTTTGAAAAAGTTTATGAAATTATTTAGTGAAAAGAGTTAAAATGTTACTCCTAATGTTCCTGAACATTCAGTCCCTCTGCGGATTCATGCAAAGTTTAAAATAATCCTCAATTTGCTGTTAGTTAGGTTCCAAATTAGAACCTGCAAATTTTCAGAGCCGTGAGTTCCAAACCACAAATTATCGGGGGTTGATTGTATTCCATAAGGCTGCATAGCTGCATATAATCATCACTTAGCTAGTAAAATATCTACTAGTTACAAATTGATTGTGAAACATTACTTTAACATATAGAAAGTGTATCAATGTGCTTGTTATCTGATCTTAGAAGATTAAAGATTTCTAAAAACTTCTCTAAAAAAGAGAAATGTTACTCCAGTTACTGTATTATTTACTTTAAATGCTGTTTAAATGATGTCTATCTGAGACTTTGAAAGGAGGTAAATGTCATATGAAGCTTAGTCAGGTGCATCAGTGACACTTGTATTAGGGCTGCAACTAACGATTATATTGATAATCGATTAATCGGATACAAAGCTTTTTTTTAATTCTATGTTTTGCTTATTATAACTAAATAAAACCCTAATACAGTGTATTTATGTATAAAAGTGTACTTAAAAAATGCAAAAGGCACATATTGAGTTTAACCATCTTCAATTTAGACATTTTAAAGCTTAGTGTTAAATCTTTTAAATCTTCCTGTAAAAAAAGTTAAATCTTTCTGTAAAAAATGAATAAATGAATAAAAAAATTCAGTATGCAAAGTGAAGCAATTTGTGTACATTACATTTGTATTGTGTTTTGCAGATGGCTAGTTGACAACTATGCTTAAAAAATCTATTTCAAATATAATACATTATTTGTACAATTTTTGTTTAACAAATACACAAAAGATTTAATCATCTAGAACATAAAATTCATGTAATCTTGTATAATAACTAAAATATATATATGCATAAATTAATATACAATCATTGGAAACCATTTGAATGCAGTAAAGTTGCAGTAAATCATGTTTGAAAACAGATAAGTTACTGTTGGGGCAGACAAATGCTATAAAAAAAAAAATGAAATGGAGAAACACAGCAAGATAACAGGCTTGTTAAAAAAGTCTAACATATACACTGGTGTACAAATGCATAATCATTTGGTGAAAACCACAACAGTGACTAAAAATGTGATTATTTATTGCTGCTGTTATACTGCGGTTAAGACAGCCGCAGTTTGAAAATACAGTAAAACCCTGCTGTACGAGCATAATTCGTTGAAATTTGCTCGTAGGTCCATTTGCTCGTATGTTTGAACTCATTTTCCCCATAAGAATGAATGTAAAAGCGATTTAATCCGTTCCGAGACCTCATTCGATCGCTTATTTCTGCACTTAAAAAGTATTTGTAGTCTATTTTTACAAACAAATACACCGCAAATTACCGTAATAAACATAATTTAACACTTACCCATGTGATAGTGGTTGATTGTGAGTGTGAAACGTGCACAATGCTCGTAACATCCTTGGTTTCCATGGCAATTCTATTTACTTTCGTTTTCAACAGCACCATCACTGATTTTCTTGGGAGAAAATTTATGTGCATTAAAAATATAACACTAAAAAAGTTTTTTGCTGCACTGAACAACAAAAGGAAACGAGGGAGACGTCATTAACTAAGCGACTGATACTTTCCTCGACCGAAAGCAGGGAACCAGCAGCATGGGTTTGCTCATGCCTCCGAAAATTGCTCGTGAAATAGGGTTAAAATTTTGCAAGTAAGGTCACTCGTATCTCCGTTTGTTAGTACTATTAGTTGCTCATACATTAGAGTTTTACTGTACACGGTCAAGCCAGCCACCATTTTTTTTTACGTGCGCATCTAATCGTGCACTTACGGTATGGGTGGTGGGAGTCGTCAAAATAAATGTAAAGATGCTTCAGAACAACGTTTCTGTTATGAAAAGATCATTAAAAAAACAAAAAATATGTATTATAAATAAGTATATATTATATAATATGTATTATAAAAAAAGAAATTAATAATAATAATAATAATACAATTTATTGTTTGTGGTGTTAACTATCACTGAATACATTTTCAGGTCGTTCTAATGTACAATTTGTAGGATACTAAAAAAAAATAAAAATCAGTGCATTTGAATCACCATATTCAAACACTTTTTATTTTATAGGTTTGCTCAATCTTTCAAATAATTCGTATTTAGAGTATTAATGTCTATTATTGTCTTACATTTCAAGTCATTTTACTCTACAGTGAAAAGTAAAGGCAAAATCAGTGCATTTGTATCTCACAATATCTCATATTCAAACATTTATTGAACATTTTACTTTATAGTTTTTCTCAATCTTTTAGCATTAACAACATTTTTCCCAACTAAAAATCACCACTTAATACAGTTGAGGCTTTGTAAATTTTAAGGAATTGTAATTCAGTCAAATATATTAGTGTAGAATATTAAAGCATTATGTGGATCTGTGTATGTATCTATAATCTGCAGAAATTGATGAAAGTTGCATCACAGAGAATTTGGGGAAAATTAATTAGATGTATGGATAGATTAGATGTGTGTCTTTCAACAGACCCTTCACAATATGGAGAAAGTAGTGATTTATAATGGAAATAATTAGTGATCAACCAGTATGGGATATTTTTATGGCTGATACCGATATTAAGAAAATCTGGTTTACTGGCCGATATGAGGCTGATATGATACATGTAATTACAGTCAATAGAATGCATGCAGAAAATTAATAAAACTAAGTAAAAATATTTTGTGCACAATATAACGTTCTCTGAGGCATTTCAAAAATATTTACTAATTTATACATTTGTACAACTTTACCATGTGTTTGATAAAACCTCTACAAGAAGATTTATATCAATTAAACCTAAACTCAATGAATGAAATAACACTTCAATTAATGTTTTAATGAGGTAATACGTCAGTGATGTAATCCTCCAGCCATTTTTCAGAATGAAAAACAAAATGCATTTCAGTTAAAAATGCTGTGTTTAATGGTCTTTTATATGTATATGTGTAATTCCATGTATTTTTTGTGCTTTAATTTTTTTTTGCATTTATATTGCATGTGTGTCCCCAACCCGGAATCACTGTTAGGCTTCAGATCTGAGATCTCAATGTACTGTTTAAATAAGACTTTGTTGCACGCCAGAGTGTTATTGTGTGTAACACAATTTAGCATCATGTTAGTAAGTGAAAGGCGAGTGGTCATTTTACTGTCTGTTAGACACTGCTGTCACCAGATAAATAAATAAATAAATAAATGGATGAATAAATGAAATATGCCTTACTTCCCTGAAGTCCTTTATATTCCCACAACACTCTCATCCTTCCCACCAGCTGAAAGAAAATAAAAACAGTGTCCAATATTTAAAGCTGCTTGAAAAAAAATGTTATTTAGAAATATGTCAATCTAAGAAGCAAGCAAGAAATAATTAAGGAAAAAACAAAAAGCAGCAAAATTTTTATTTTGACAATCAATTTTAATCATCATCTTCTTCTTCTTTTTCTTCTTCTACTTCTATCGGCTTCTCCCATTAGGGGTCGCCACAGCGGGTCATCCGTCTCCATACCCCCCTGTCCTCTACATCTGCCTCTTTCAAACCAACTACCTGCATGTCTTCCCTCACCGCTTCCTTGGTCTTCTTCTTTTCCTTCTTCCAGGTGGCTCCATCCTCAGCATTCTTCTACCGATATGCTCCATGTCCCTCCTCTGCAAATGTCCAAACCATCTCAATCTCGCCTCCCTCACCTTTTCTCCAAAACATCCTACATGCGCTGTTCCTAAAATGAGAGATGAGCTTCCGGTGACGTAGCTTCCTGTGTTTGACTTGTTTGCCGCGAGTTCCGTGTTTGTATTCGTGTTTATATTCGTTTGTTTGTGTTTTTCTCTTTTAATAATCCTAAATTGTTTGTCTTCCTGACTTGTGCCTGTAGTCAGTTAAACTCGACTACCACTATATCTTCTCTCACTTTATCTTATTTGTGTATCCGAAATCTGTTCGTGATTATGAGCACTATGCCGGCTGTGTGTCTGACTTTGAGCACAGGTGAGGACTCGTTCGATTTGCAAGCGGTGGCGTTGGAGATGGAGGTTTTGGAGAAACAGATTCGCGAGCTGCATGAAAAGCATGCCCGGCTCCGAGAGCGGAAAGCGGCGCTGAAACATCCCGGCGGACGCGCACTCGTCCCAGGTAAATTCCGGGTTGAACCTAACGCCCCAGCACCTCAACTCCGCGTGTTTCTCTGCCCAGACCCAGCGCACCTACATCTCCGGCAAAGGTGCAACACGGACCCTGGATGCGGCAGCAGCGGAAGAGACAAGCAAAGCCCCGGTCGAGGACGTCTCCCCGCCACCACTACAGGCCTTCGAGATCTCGACCGAGAACCGCCGCCTCTCCGCGAGACGGAACGCGACACTGTGATTCTCGGAGATTCCATCGTCCGGCATGTCCGCGCTACGAGCTAAAGGTAAGGTGCACACTCGCTGTTTTCCTGGTGCTCGTGTTCTTGATGTCGCTGCGCAGGTACCCGCGATCCTGAAAGAGAACTTCGGAGCGGTTGTTCTTCATGCCGGAACGAACGACACCAGGCTGAGACAAACGGAGATATTAAAGAGGGATTTCAGGATCCTGGTGGAGACGGTACGCAGCACATCACCCACAACGAGGATCATAGTGTCAGGACCTCTTCCCACTTACCAGCGAGGGGCTGAGAAGTTTAGTAGACTTTTAGCTCTAAATGAATGGTTACAGTCATGGTGTCGAGAACATAAACTTCTCTTTGTTAATAACTGGAACTGTTTCTGGGGCGTCCTAGGTTCTTCCGCCCTGATGGCCTGCACCCCAGCAGAGTTGGAGCAGCAGTGCTATCAGATAACATCTCTAGGATACTTCACACCATCTGACTGGTAAGACATCAGGAAATCTTCGACAATGAGAACACGCATACAACAGACCAAATAGTTACAAGTTCACACACAGCCCAGTTTATAGAAACTGTATCTATTCCTCGTGTAGCAAAACCAAGAAGTAAATACACAAGATCCAGAAACAATCTCATTGAAGCTAAAACTGAAAAATGCCAGATAAACAAACACCAAAAGTTCTAAAGTTTGGTCTTTTAAACATTAGATCACTTGCACCCAAAGCACTGATTATAAATGAGATGATCACGGATAATAATCTCGATGCACTCTGTCTCACTGAGACCTGGATTAAACCAGGTGATTATATGGGTCTAAACGTGTCGACACCGTCAGGATATGTTTATAAGCATGAGCCGCGTCAGACTGGTCGTGGGGGGGTGTAGGAACCATTTATAGTGCCTCTCTTAATGTCAGTCAGATATTAGGATTCAGTTTTAAATCATTTGAAGTGCTCGTTCTTAAAGTTGTACTTTCAGACATACATAGAAAACTCGCTCTGGTCACCGTGTACAGACCCCCAGGGCCCTACGCTGATTTTCTTCAAGAGTTTGCTTGTTTTCTATCAGATCTCTTGATCAATTTTGATAAAGTGCTGCTTGTAGGAGATTTTAATATTCATGTAGATGATGTAAACGATGCTCTAGGATTATCATTTATTGACTTATTAAACTCTTTTGGGGTTAAACAAAACGTCACCAGACCAACTCATCGCTTTAACCACACATTAGACTTAATAATATCCCACGGAGCAGATATACTGATATAGATATTTTACCTCAGAGTGATGACATCACAGACCATTACCTCATACTGTACACACTACCGGTAGAGCAGATTAGCCGTGTTGCACCACGTTATCGACTTGGTAGGACTATTGTTCCAACCACTAAGGACAGATTCATAAATAACCTGCCTGATTTATCTGAATTTCTCACTAAACCCATAACTACTAATAATCTTGATGAGATAACTAAGAACATAGACCTTATCCTCACTAGCACATTAGACACCGTTGCCCCTATCCGGTTAAAAAAGGTTAGAGAACAAGCACCTGCACCTTGGTATAATAGTCATACACATGCCCTCAAGAGAACAGCACGTAATCTGGAGAGAAAATGGAGGAAAACTGAATTGGAGGTATTTAGAATTGCGTATAAAGACAGTATGCTCAGCTACAGACGGGCACTAAAAGCTGCTAGAATTGTGTTCCATCACAGTTTAGTAGTGAGGACTTTATGATTTTCTTCACTGAAAAAATAGATAACATTAGAAAAACAATTGTGGCAGTTCAACCTCTGACAGCATCTCCTGAGACAGTGTTACCTTCAACTCCACAACTCCACTGTTTTACATGTATAGGACAGGAAGAGCTGTATAATGTTATTGCCAAAGCTAAATCGACAACATGTCAGTTAGATCCAATTCCTACTAAATTACTGAAGGAAGTGTTATATACAACTGGTGAACCTCTTCTAAATATTATTAACTCCTCACTATCTTTAGGTCACGTCCCTAAATCCCTCAAGTTAGCAGTTATTAAGCCCCTCATTAAAAAACCTAATCTGGATCCAAACACATTATCAAATTACAGACCAATTTCAAATCTCCCATTTATGTCTAAAATTTTAGAAAAAATTGTCGCTGCACAGTTATGTTCCTACCTGCAAGAGAACGTCCATTGTTATGCTGATGATACTCAACTATATATTTCATCTAAACCAGGCGATACAGCTCAATTAACCCGGATAACTGAGTGTGTTAAGGAAATAAGAGATTGGATGACCCATAACTTTCTACTTTTAAATTCTGATAAGACTGAGATTTTGCTCATCGGCCCAAAAACTAGTATACAGACGCTCCAGCATCTCAACCTGCATTTAGGCGGATGTTCTGTAACCACTAGTTCAACGGTAAAAGACCTGGGAGTTATTTTAGACAGCGACTTGTCCTTCAAAAATCACATCAATCAAGTTACAAAAACAGCCTTCTTTCACCTTAGAAATATTTCTAAGCTAAGAAATATGTTGTCCATATCCGATGCAGAGAAGCTCGTCCATGCGTTCATGACCTCCAGAATAGACTACTGTAATGCGTTACTAGGTGGATGTCCTGCATCATTAATAAACAAGCTTCAGTTAGTCCAGAATGCAGCAGCCAGAGTTCTTACAAGGTCAAAAAAATATGATCACATAACCCCGATCTTATCGTCCCTACATTGGCTTCCGGTTAAGTTTCGAATAGACTACAAACTATTACTTCTCACTTATAAAGCACTAAATGGTTTGGCATGTATCTATCCAGTCTTTTAACACGCTACAATCTGCCACGCTCCCTGAGATCTCAAAACTCTGGGCTTCTAGTAGTTCCTAGAATAGCAAAGTCCACTAAAGGTGGTAGAGCATTTTCACATTTAGCTCCTAAACACTGGAATAGTCTTCCTGACGGTGTTCGGAGCTCAGACACACTCACCCAGTTTAAGTGTAGATTAAAAACATATCTTTTTAGCAAAGCCTACACATAACATACGTCTCACATCATAACCTTGTGCTCCAGAACATCTGATCACATGCACATTATCAACTTGTGCTTTTAATATCATGAACAGCAGCCATGCTAATTCCTCTCCACTGCTTCTCTTTCTCTCCCCATCCCGAGACACCCTGAGGTTTGGCCAGCTCCAGTCACCTCCCACCTCGTGATGATTACGGACCTTGAAGAAGTAGATGCCGAACTCACAAACATCCCGAACCATCTAGAGACGTACCAGTGCCATTTGGATCCCGCTACATGTGTGGAGTTTTGACATTGGACCTCCTGGAGTGTTTAAAGGCTCTGGCATGGAGAAGCTGATGCTGGATCTGTGGTGATCACAAATGCTGAGCTCATAAAACTCGGAGCTACTAACCATATAGACTGTATAAGACTGCAGAAAGAACATCACTTATAATCTTATACTCCAGTAATCATGTTAGTTCTCACTCTCCAGTGTTCTGTATTGTTGAAAGATTTATGATCAAACTCTTGATGTCACCCAGATGAGGATGGGTTCCCCTTTTGAGTCTGGTTCCTCTCAAGGTTTCTTCCTCATAACATCTAAGGGAGTTTTTCCTTGCCACAGTGGCCACGGCTGCTCATCAGGGATAAATTCACACCATTCACCTTCACTGTTGATTTGTGTAAAGCTGCTTTGAGACAATGTCTGTTGTGAAAAGCGCTATACAAATAAACTTGACTTGACTTGACTAATCCTGTCCATCCTCATCACTCCTTACAAAAATTAAAATTATACAGTCTTCATGAATAAATCTCAACTGGTGTTGACTGACAGGGACATTTTTTTTAAATGCGTTATTGTAAAAATGACAAAAATATATATATTTTTTTATGTTTTCAATTTTGTTGAACTTAGTATAATGTTTTAATTGACAATTAATTTGTTCTATAGACATAATGTCCTCTATTTGCTTATTTTTTCTTTATTTAGTGCTCATGTGGTGGAGGGAGTATGCCATCGCCTTGTGGGGGAAATTTTTCACTTGACTAAGGAAGACTGTGTGCGCAACGAGATCCTAGTCCCCCACCCAATGCTTTTAGTCTTTATACAAGCATTATTTGTATGTTGCACCTATCGTGTTGCAATATGTGAATACTCAAGATGTGATGAGGTGGGTTTCAGGATTTATTTTATACACAGAGGCCACCTGAAGAATGTGTATGCAGAAAACCCAGAAAGTAAATGTAGCTGACTGCAAAACCACCCTCCCCAGAACTAACAGGACAGGTAAGATGCCCCCACTCCTCAGTATAAGTGAGACAGAATTAGTGCAAACTGTTTCAACTTAACTAAACTTACATTTATTTAAACTAAATGGAGTTTAAGCTCAGCCAAAAGAAATGTATAAAAATGTAGAAAACAATGAAGGGCAAATTAACAAATGTGTGACTGTTTCAGTTGAATCAATTACAACAGATTACAAGTTGTCTCTTTTGTTTTAACCACAAGGGACAGTTCCCATACACAATCTGTTCACTTAGACCCTCAGGGAAATTCATTTCAAGGTTAAATTCAATTCACTTACAAAAACAAAAAATCACTTTGACTCAGTTCAAAAATAATCGAAGAGTTTTCCACCAGATAGGGACAAAATAAAGAAAAAAAGATTTACAGTCCATTAAAAATTTCTCATGGTCCATCAAAGTGCAAAAATAAAAGATATGGATACAATTTGAGGAAAATTTACAATTCAACAACGTTTTGCAACTTACACTTTCGTTTTTTGCACTAACAGAAGAGGGAAAAAATGTCTTGCTCTGAGCATTCAGAAGTGAGGGAACAAAATAATGTACATCACTCTTTTGGCTGTGGATGAGATGCTGGATGAATTCCAATGGATGGCAGGGCAATGTTTCATCACTCACTAACTCTCGGCAAAAATTAGAATAAAAGAATAGAATTTTGTGAATCCCCTACACTCAGGATGCTTATTATATTTGTTTAACTTCGACTAAACTGCATTATCAAGAAATGTAAATCAGACTGAGTACAGAGCAGCCCATCCCCTTCCTACAGCTACAGGCTGCAGTGACGATGCACTGCGACAGTAACGAGAGACTCGAGGAAGGATTGTTTAGTTTCACATGTGCTGTAACGGGGCTTTAAAACGAAAGCAAGACGAACAAAGCAAACAGATTTCTTTCGCGTCTTTTTACTGGGCAAATATACACCTTTAAGCGGGTGAGTAGTTTGTGGGCTAGTTTACACAAATAAGGTGTTGAATTGTGGTGTAATAATACTGTTTTTCAGAGATGCTTTTGTGTGTGACTCTGCCGATTCTCTTCAACGTTATGGAATCTAAAGCAGGTATGAGGTATCTCTCTCTCTCTCTCTCTCTCTCTCTCTCTCTCTCTCACACACACACACACACACACACACACGTGTTTGTATGTGGGTAAGATCTCTTTTCTCAAAACCAAGGATATAATTTATAAGGGACATAATTTTATGAACGGTAATATTATTCACACTTTAATGTTACTTTGGAACTTTTGTCCTCAGAAATATTTCTAAAGGTTTTATTGTTGGCCATTCACCATTTGTGAAGTTTGTGAACTACCAATCATATGTTTGGTTCCTAAGACCAGTATAAATTTAGACATTGAAACTAGAGCAGAGCGCACAAACACACAGAGAGAGACTACTGTATATCACCCCTCAGCTTAAGCTCATGTTATATGATCTAGCCCAGGAGGGTCAAACTGAGGCAGCGGGCCAAATCTGGTGTAATTATATTTGGCCCGTGAGATCATATCAAATGTGTATTAGAGCTGGCCCGCCAGTATATAGTGTATACACCGCTAATAGTACAAATCCCAGAATGCTTTGTTAGTGCGTTGGCACGTCAGTCAAGACCGCTGAAAAACTGCATACTCATCGCTGAATTTACTCCATGATTTACCGACTTTGAAGCCCAGAAATGCAGATTTGAACTACTCAGTAATCCGTTTGTGGTTGACATGGAAAACGCACCAACCAACTTCCAAATGGAGCTGATTGAACTCCAGTGTAGAGACACACTCAAGTCAAAATACGACTGTGTGTGTGCTGCACAGTTTCCATGTTTCCTCCCCGACACACTGCACCAGCTCCGTACCCAAGCTGCTCAAATCCTCTCTATGATCGGCAGCACATATCTATGTGAGCAACTGTTCTTTTTCATGAAGATGTACAAAACACCACTCAGGAGTCTCACTGATGAACACCTTCACTCAATCCTGAGGATTTCCTCAGCTCCAAGCCTAACCCCAGACATTGATGCACTTGCATTTAAGAAGAGATGCAGGTATCTGAGTTCAACCAATGTGCATCAGAGTAACTCAGAGTGTAGTAAACTGAGCTTTAATGAATGTTGTCTTTTTGCACTTTTTCTACTTCCTCTGAACATGACCAAACCCCCCCAATTATGCCTTTGTTATCTTGTCTCAAAAATGTGCTACATGCACAGTCCATCTAATAAACTAATTTATAATCCTGTCCATTATCATCACTGCCAATGAAAGCATCTTCACTTCTGCTACATCCAGCTCCACCTTCTGTTTTTTAGTAAATGTCCACCCTGCCTGCACTCTTTTCTTTACTTCTTTAACACACTCTCCATTACTTTGCAATGTTGACCCCAGGCATTTAAACTTATTCACTTTCCCGACCTCTAATATTTACATTTGCAGCATTTAGCAGACACCATTGTCCAGAGCAATGTACAAAAGTGCTTTAAATCTCTATCAATGAATAAATCTACACTGGTATGCTAGGTTACTTCAGAGTTAAAGTTTACAACTGTCACGGATAGACCAGGCGTCAAATCCCCGGGAGTAAAACAGTATGTCTTTTTTGTTCAAACATGCAAACACACGAGAGTTTGTGATGTGACTGGAACAGCTGGAACACTTAACTGCGGGCTTCCTGGGGCACATGATGGCCCATGGTAGAGAGCGTTCGGTGGGGAATCTGGCAGTTTGCACCTAGACGTAGAGACTGACGTGTCGCAGAAAGCCGCTGCACTCGGCAGCTTCGCCAGAAGTGCCATTGGGCTGTAGGAGGCAAGCGGTGCAGCTGCACTAGTTTGCACTGGAACCGTTGCGAATGCCTCCTGGAGAGCGGTGGCGAGGTCCTTGATTGGATCCGAGATATGAGCCGGTTGGGGATCCATCGGGGTGAGTTTTTAAGGTCCGATCTTCTGTTACGGATAGACCAGGCATCAGAATTCGGGAGTAAAACAGAATGTCTTTATTTAGTTTGAACATGCAAACACACGAGAGTTTGAGATGTGACTGGAGCAGATGGAACACTTAACTGCGGGCTTCCTGCGAAGCATAGCCAGAAGCATGGAAGCACATCTAATCTATAGTAGTAACCTG